>NW_027473778.1:0-151688 GCF_050947335.1 Megachile rotundata
AGCCATATTGTGCTTATATGATCGATAGGACGACACTTACTATACTCATTACTCTTATTATTATCAATCTAACTCATATTATTAGCCATATTATGCTTATATGATCGATAGGACGACAATTACTATACTCATGACTCTTATCATTTTCAATCTAAATCATATTATTAGCCATATTATGCTTATATGATCGATATAACGACAATTACTATACTTATTACACTCACTTTAATCAAACTAACTCATATTATTAGCCATATTATGGTTATATGACCGATAGAACGACAATTACTATACTTATTACTCTTATTATTATCAATCTAACTCATATTATTAGCCATATTATGCTTATATGATCGATAGGGACGACAATAACTATACTCATTATTCTTATTGTTATCAATCTAACTCATATTATTAGCCATATTATGCTTATATGATCGATAGGGACGACACTTACTATACTCATTACTCTTATTATTATCAATCTAACTCATATTATTAGCCATATTATGCTTATATGATCGATAGGACGACAATTACTATACTCATTACTCTTATTATTATCAATCTAACTCATATTATTAGGCATATTATGCTTATATGATCGATATAACGACAATTACTATACTTATTACACTCACTGTTATCAATCCAACTCATATTACTAGCCATATTATGGTTATATGACCGATAGAACGACAATTACTATACATATTACTCTTATTGTTATCAATCTAACTCATTATTATTAGCCATATTATGCTTATATGATCGATAGGGACGACAATTACTATACTCATTACTCTTATTATTATCAATCTAACTCATATTATTAGCCATATTATGCTTATATGATCGATATAACGACAATTACTACACTTATTACACTCACTGTTATCAAACTAACTCATATTATTGGCCATATTATGGTTATATGACCGATAGAACGACAATGACTATACTTATTACACTCACTATTATCAATCTAACTCATATTATTAGCCATATTATGGTTATATGACCGATAGAACGACAATTACTATACTTATTACTCTTATTATTATCAATCTAACTCATATTATTAGCCATATTATGCTTATATGATCGATAGGACGACAATTACTCTACTGATTACTCTTATCATTATCAATCTAAATCATATTATTAGCCATATTATGCTTATATGATCGATATAACGACAATTACTATACTTATTACACTCATTATTATCAATCTAACTCATATTATTAGCCATATTATGGTTATATGACCGATAGCACGACAATTACTATGCTTATTACTCTTATTATTATCAATCTAACTCATATTATTAGCCATATTATGCTTATATGATCGATAGAACGACAATTACTATACTTATTACTCTTATTATTATCAATCTAACTCACATTATTAGCCATATTATGCTTATATGATCGATAGGACGACAATTACTATACATATTCTCTCATTATTATCAATCTAACTCATATTATTAGCCATATTGTGCTTATATGATCGATAGAACGACAATTACTATACTTATTACTCTTGTTATTATCAATCCAACTCATATTATTAGCCATATTATGCTTATATGATCGATAGGACGACAATTACTATAATCATTACTCTTATTATTATCAATCTAACTCATATTATTAGCCATATTATGCTTATGTATTCGATAGGACGACAATTACTATACTCATTACTCTTATTATTATCAATCTAACTCATATTATTAGCCATATTGTGCTTATATGATCGATAGAACGACAATTACTATACTTATTACTCTTATTATTATCAATCTAACTCACATTATTAGCCATATTATGCTTATATGATCGATAGGACGACAATTACTATACATATTACTCTCATTATTATCAATCTAACTCATATTATTAGCCATATTGTGCTTATATGATCGATAGAACGACAATTACTATACTTATTACTCTTATTATTATCAATCCAACTCATATTATTAGCCATATTATGCTTATATGATCGATAGGGAAGTCAATTACTATAATCATTACTCTTATTATTATCAATCTAACTCATATTATTAGCCATATTATGCTTATATAATCGATAGGACGACAATTACTATACTCATTACTCTTATTATTATCAATCTAACTCATATTATTAGCCATATTATGCTTATATGATCGATAGGACGACAATTACTATACTCATTACTCTTATTATTACCAATCTAACTCATATTATTAGCCATATTATGCTTATATGATCGATAGGACGACAATTACTATACTCATTACTCTTATCATTATCTATCTAAATCATATTATTAGCCATATTATGCTTATATGATCGATATAACGACAATTACTATACTTATTACACTCACTGTTATCAAACTAACTCATATTATTAGCCATATTATGGTTATATGACCGATAGAACGACAATTACTATACTTATTACACTCACTATTATCAATCTAACTCATATTATTAGCCATATTATGGTGATATGACCGATAGAACGACAATTACTATACTTATTTCCCTTATTATTATCAATCTAACTCATATTATTAGCCATATTATGCTTATATGATCGATAGGACGACAATTACTATACTCATTACTCTTATCATTATCAATCTAAATCATATTATTAGCCATATTATGCTTATATGATCGATATAACGACAATTACTATACCTTATTACACGTCACTGTTATCAAACTAACTCATATTATTAGCCATATTATGGTTATATGACCGATAGCACGACAATTACTATGCTTATTACTCTTATTATTATCAATCTAACTCATATTATTAGCCATATTATGCTTATATGATCGATAGAACGACAATTACTATACTTATTACTCTTATTATTATCAATCTAACTCACATTATTAGCCATATTATGCTTATATGATCGATAGGACGACAATTACTATACATATTACTCTCATTATTATCAATCTAACTCATGTTATTAGCCATATTGTGCTTATATGATCGATAGGACGACACTTACTATACTCATTACTCTTATTATTATCAATCTAACTCATATTATTAGCCATATTATGCTTATATGATCGATAGGACGACAATTACTATACTCATGACTCTTATCATTTTCAATCTAAATCATATTATTAGCCATATTATGCTTATATGATCGATATAACGACAATTACTATACTTATTACACTCACTTTAATCAAACTAACTCATATTATTAGCCATATTATGGTTATATGACCGATAGAACGACAATTACTATACTTATTACTCTTATTATTATCAATCTAACTCATATTATTAGCCATATTATGCTTATATGATCGATAGGACGACAATAACTATACTCATTATTCTTATTGTTATCAATCTAACTCATATTATTAGCCATATTATGCTTATATGATCGATAGGACGACACTTACTATACTCATTACTCTTATTATTATCAATCTAACTCATATTATTAGCCATATTATGCTTATATGATCGATAGGACGACAATTACTATACTCATTACTCTTATTATTATCAATCTAACTCATATTATTAGGCATATTATGCTTATATGATCGATATAACGACAATTACTATACTTATTACACTCACTGTTATCAATCCAACTCATATTACTAGCCATATTATGGTTATATGACCGATAGAACGACAATTACTATACATATTACTCTTATTGTTATCAATCTAACTCATATTATTAGCCATATTATGCTTATATGATCGATAGGACGACAATTACTATACTCATTACTCTTATTATTATCAATCTAACTCATATTATTAGCCATATTATGCTTATATGATCGATATAACGACAATTACTACACTTATTACACTCACTGTTATCAAACTAACTCATATTATTGGCCATATTATGGTTATATGACCGATAGAACGACAATGACTATACTTATTACACTCACTATTATCAATCTAACTCATATTATTAGCCATATTATGGTTATATGACCGATAGAACGACAATTACTATACTTATTACTCTTATTATTATCAATCTAACTCATATTATTAGCCATATTATGCTTATATGATCGATAGGACGACAATTACTCTACTGATTACTCTTATCATTATCAATCTAAATCATATTATTAGCCATATTATGCTTATATGATCGATATAACGACAATTACTATACTTATTACACTCATTATTATCAATCTAACTCATATTATTAGCCATATTATGGTTATATGACCGATAGCACGACAATTACTATGCTTATTACTCTTATTATTATCAATCTAACTCATATTATTAGCCATATTATGCTTATATGATCGATAGAACGACAATTACTATACTTATTACTCTTATTATTATCAATCTAACTCACATTATTAGCCATATTATGCTTATATGATCGATAGGACGACAATTACTATACATATTTCTCTCATTATTATCAATCTAACTCATATTATTAGCCATATTGTGCTTATATGATCGATAGAACGACAATTACTATACTTATTACTCTTGTTATTATCAATCCAACTCATATTATTAGCCATATTATGCTTATATGATCGATAGGACGACAATTACTATAATCATTACTCTTATTATTATCAATCTAACTCATATTATTAGCCATATTATGCTTATGTATTCGATAGGACGACAATTACTATACTCATTACTCTTATTATTATCAATCTAACTCATATTATTAGCCATATTGTGCTTATATGATCGATAGAACGACAATTACTATACTTATTACTCTTATTATTATCAATCTAACTCACATTATTAGCCATATTATGCTTATATGATCGATAGGACGACAATTACTATACATATTACTCTCATTATTATCAATCTAACTCATATTATTAGCCATATTGTGCTTATATGATCGATAGAACGACAATTACTATACTTATTACTCTTATTATTATCAATCCAACTCATATTATTAGCCATATTATGCTTATATGATCGATAGGAAGTCAATTACTATAATCATTACTCTTATTATTATCAATCTAACTCATATTATTAGCCATATTATGCTTATATAATCGATAGGACGACAATTACTATACTCATTACTCTTATTATTATCAATCTAACTCATATTATTAGCCATATTATGCTTATATGATCGATAGGACGACAATTACTATACTCATTACTCTTATTATTACCAATCTAACTCATATTATTAGCCATATTATGCTTATATGATCGATAGGACGACAATTACTATACTCATTACTCTTATCATTATCTATCTAAATCATATTATTAGCCATATTATGCTTATATGATCGATATAACGACAATTACTATACTTATTACACTCACTGTTATCAAACTAACTCATATTATTAGCCATATTATGGTTATATGACCGATAGAACGACAATTACTATACTTATTACACTCACTATTATCAATCTAACTCATATTATTAGCCATATTATGGTGATATGACCGATAGAACGACAATTACTATACTTATTACTCTTATTATTATCAATCTAACTCATATTATTAGCCATATTATGCTTATATGATCGATAGGACGACAATTACTATACTCATTACTCTTATTATTATCAATCTAACTCATATTATTAGCCATATTATGCTTATATGATCGATATAACGACAATTACTATACTTATTACTCTCATTATTATCAATCTAACTCACATTATTAGCCATATTATGGTTATATGACCGATAGAACGACAATTACTATGCTTATTACTCTTATTATTATCAATCTAACTCATATTATTAGCCATATTATGGTTATATGACCGATAGAACGACAATTACTATACTTATTACTCTTATTATTATCAATCTAACTCATATTATTAGCCATATTATGCTTATATGATCGATAGGACGACAATTACTATACTGATTACTCTTATCATTATCAATCTAAATCATATTATTAGCCATATTATGCTTATATGATCGATATAACGACAATTACTATACTTATTACACTCATTATTATCAATCTAACTCATATTATTAGCCATATTATGGTTATATGACCGATAGCACGACAATTACTATGCTTATTACTCTTATTATTATCAATCTAACTCATATTATTAGCCATATTATGCTTATATGATCGATAGAACGACAATTACTATACTTATTACTCTTATTATTATCAATCTAACTCACATTATTAGCCATATTATGCTTATATGATCGATAGGACGACAATTACTATACATATTACTCTCATTATTATCAATCTAACTCATGTTATTAGCCATATTGTGCTTATATGATCGATAGAACGACAATTACTATACTTATTACTCTTATTATTATCAATCCAACTCATATTATTAGCCATATTATGCTTATATGATCGATAGGACGACAATTACTATAATCATTACTCTTATTATTATCAATCTAACTCATATTATTAGCCATATTATGCTTATGTAATCGATAGGACGACAATTACTATACTCATTACTCTTATTATTATCAATCTAACTCATATTATTAGCCATATTATGCTTATATGATCGATAGGACGACAATTACTATACTCATTACTCATATTATTATCAATCTAACTCATATTATTAGCCATATTATGCTTATATGATCGATAGGACGACAATTACTATACTCATGACTCTTATCATTTTCAATCTAAATCATATTATTAGCCATATTATGCTTATATGATCGATATAACGACAATTACTATACTTATTACACTCACTTTAATCAAACTAACTCATATTATTAGCCATATTATGGTTATATGACCGATAGAACGACAATTACTATACTTATTACTCTTATTATTATCAATCTAACTCATATTATTAGCCATATTATGCTTATATGATCGATAGGACGACAATAACTATACTCATTATTCTTATTGTTATCAATCTAACTCATATTATTAGCCATATTATGCTTATATGATCGATAGGACGACACTTACTATACTCATTACTCTTATTATTATCAATCTAACTCATATTATTAGCCATATTATGCTTATATGATCGATAGGACGACAATTACTATACTCATTACTCTTATTATTATCAATCTAACTCATATTATTAGGCATATTATGCTTGTATGATCGATATAACGACAATTACTATACTTATTACACTCACTGTTATCAATCCAACTCATATTACTAGCCATATTATGGTTATATGACCGATAGAACGACAATTACTATACATATTACTCTTATTATTATCAATCTAACTCATATTATTAGCCATATTATGCTTATATGATCGATAGGACGACAATTACTATACTCACTACTCTTATTATTATCAATCTAACTCATATTATTAGCCATATTATGCTTATATGATCGATATAACGACAATTACTACACTTATTACACTCACTGTTATCAAACTAACTCATATTATTGGCCATATTATGGTTATATGACCGATAGAACGACAATGACTATACTTATTACACTCACTATTATCAATCTAACTCATATTATTAGCCATATTATGGTTATATGACCGATAGAACGACAATTACTATACTTATTACTCTTATTATTATCAATCTAACTCATATTATTAGCCATATTATGCTTATATGATCGATAGGACGACAATTACTCTACTGATTACTCTTATCATTATCAATCTAAATCATATTATTAGCCATATTATGCTTATATGATCGATATAACGACAATTACTATACTTATTACACTCATTATTATCAATCTAACTCATATTATTAGCCATATTATGGTTATATGACCGATAGCACGACAATTACTATGCTTATTACTCTTATTATTATCAATCTAACTCATATTATTAGCCATATTATGCTTATATGATCGATAGAACGACAATTACTATACTTATTACTCTTATTATTATCAATCTAACTCACATTATTAGCCATATTATGCTTATATGATCGATAGGACGACAATTACTATACATATTTCTCTCATTATTATCAATCTAACTCATATTATTAGCCATATTGTGCTTATATGATCGATAGAACGGCAATTACTATACTTATTACTCTTGTTATTATCAATCCAACTCATATTATTAGCCATATTATGCTTATATGATCGATAGGACGACAATTACTATAATCATTACTCTTATTATTATCAATCTAACTCATATTATTAGCCATATTATGCTTATGTATTCGATAGGACGACAATTACTATACTCATTACTCTTATTATTATCAATCTAACTCATATTATTAGCCATATTGTGCTTATATGATCGATAGAACGACAATTACTATACTTATTACTCTTATTATTATCAATCCAACTCATATTATTAGCCATATTATGCTTATATGATCGATAGGAAGACAATTACTATAATCATTACTCTTATTATTATCAATCTAACTCATATTATTAGCCATATTATGCTTATATAATCGATAGGACGACAATTACTATACTCATTACTCTTATTATTATCAATCTAACTCATATTATTAGCCATATTATGCTTATATGATCGATAGGACGACAATTACTATACTCATTACTCTTATTATTATCAATCTAACTCATATTATTAGCCATATTATGCTTATATGATCGATAGGACGACAATTACTATACTCATTACTCTTATCATTATCTATCTAAATCATATTATTAGCCATATTATGCTTATATGATCGATATAACGACAATTACTATACTTATTACACTCACTGTTATCAAACTAACTCATATTATTAGCCATATTATGGTTATATGACCGATAGAACGACAATTACTATACTTATTACACTCACTATTATCAATCTAACTCATATTATTAGCCATATTATGGTGATATGACCGATAGAACGACAATTACTATACTTATTACTCTTATTATTATCAATCTAACTCATATTATTAGCCATATTATGCTTATATGATCGATAGGACGACAATTACTATACTCATTACTCTTATTATTATCAATCTAACTCATATTATTAGCCATATTATGGTTATATGACCGATAGAACGACAATTACTATGCTTATTACTCTTATTATGATCAATCTAACTCATATTATTAGCCATATTATGGTTATATGACCGATAGAACGACAATTACTATACTTATTACTCTTATTATTATCAATCTAACTCATATTATTAGCCATATTATGCTTATATGATCGATAGGACGACAATTACTATACTGATTACTCTTATCATTATCAATCTAAATCATATTATTAGCCATATTATGCTTATATGATCGATAGAACGACAATTACTATACTTATTACACTCACTATTAACAATCTAACTCATATTATTAGCCATATTATGGTTATATGACCGATAGAACGACAATTACTATACTTATTACTCTTATTATTATCAATCTAACTCATATTATTAGCCATATTATGCTTATATGATCGATAGAACGACAATTACTATACTTATTACTCTTATTATTATCAATCTAACTCACATTATTAGCCATATTATGCTTATATGATCGATAGGACGACAATTACTATACATATTACTCTCATTATTATCAATCTAACTCATGTTATTAGCCATATTGTGCTTATATGATCGATAGAACGACAATTACTATACTTATTACTCTTATTATTATCAATCCAACTCATATTATTAGCCATATTATGCTTATATGATCGATAGGACGACAATTACTATAATCATTACTCTTATTATTATCAATCTAACTCATATTATTAGCCATATTATGCTTATGTAATCGATAGGACGACAATTACTATACTCATTACTCTTATTATTATCAATCTAACTCATATTATTAGCCATATTATGCTTATATGATCGATAGGACGACAATTACTATACTCATTACTCATATTATTATCAATCTAACTCATATTATTAGCCATATTATGCTTATATGATCGATAGGACGACAATTACTATACTCATGACTCTTATCATTTTCAATCTAAATCATATTATTAGCCATATTATGCTTATATGATCGATATAACGACAATTACTATACTTATTACACTCACTTTAATCAAACTAACTCATATTATTAGCCATATTATGGTTATATGACCGATAGAACGACAATTACTATACTTATTACTCTTATTATTATCAATCTAACTCATATTATTAGCCATATTATGCTTATATGATCGATAGGACGACAATAACTATACTCATTATTCTTATTGTTATCAATCTAACTCATATTATTAGCCATATTATGCTTATATGATCGATAGGACGACACTTACTATACTCATTACTCTTATTATTATCAATCTAACTCATATTATTAGCCATATTATGCTTATATGATCGATAGGACGACAATTACTATACTCATTACTCTTATTATTATCAATCTAACTCATATTATTAGGCATATTATGCTTATATGATCGATATAACGACAATTACTATACTTATTACACTCACTGTTATCAATCCAACTCATATTACTAGCCATATTATGGTTATATGACCGATAGAACGACAATTACTATACATATTACTCTTATTATTATCAATCTAACTCATATTATTAGCCATATTATGCTTATATGATCGATAGGACGACAATTACTATACTCATTACTCTTATTATTATCAATCTAACTCATATTATTAGCCATATTATGCTTATATGATCGATATAACGACAATTACTACACTTATTACACTCACTGTTATCAAACTAACTCATATTATTGGCCATATTATGGTTATATGACCGATAGAACGACAATTACTATACTTATTACACTCACTATTATCAATCTAACTCATATTATTAGCCATATTATGGTTATATGACCGATAGAACGACAATTACTATACTTATTACTCTTATTATTATCAATCTAACTCATATTATTAGCCATATTATGCTTATATGATCGATAGGACGACAATTACTCTACTGATTACTCTTATCATTATCAATCTAAATCATATTATTAGCCATATTATGCTTATATGATCGATATAACGACAATTACTATACTTATTACACTCATTATTATCAATCTAACTCATATTATTAGCCATATTATGGTTATATGACCGATAGCACGACAATTACTATGCTTATTACTCTTATTATTATCAATCTAACTCATATTATTAGCCATATTATGCTTATATGATCGATAGAACGACAATTACTATTCTTATTACTCTTATTATTATCAATCTAACTCACATTATTAGCCATATTATGCTTATATGATCGATAGGACGACAATTACTATACATATTTCTCTCATTATTATCAATCTAACTCATATTATTAGCCATATTGTGCTTATATGATCGATAGAACGACAATTACTATACTTATTACTCTTGTTATTATCAATCCAACTCATATTATTAGCCATATTATGCTTATATGATCGATAGGACGACAATTACTATAATCATTACTCTTATTATTATCAATCTAACTCATATTATTAGCCATATTATGCTTATGTATTCGATAGGACGGCAATTACTATACTCATTACTCTTATTATTATCAATCTAACTCATATTATTAGCCATATTGTGCTTATATGATCGATAGAACGACAATTACTATACTTATTACTCTTATTATTATCAATCTAACTCACATTATTAGCCATATTATGCTTATATGATCGATAGGACGACAATTACTATACATATTACTCTCATTATTATCAATCTAACTCATATTATTAGCCATATTGTGCTTATATGATCGATAAAACGACAATTACTATACTTATTTCTCTTATTATTATCAATCCAACTCATATTATTAGCCATATTATGCTTATATGATCGATAGGACGACAATTACTATAATCATTACTCTTATTATTATCAATCTAACTCATATTATTAGCCATATTATGCTTATATAATCGATAGGACGACAATTACTATACTCATTACTCTTATTATTATCAATCTAACTCATATTATTAGCCATATTATGCTTATATGATCGATAGGACGACAATTACTATACTCATTACTCTTATTATTATCAATCTAACTCATATTATTAGCCATATTATGCTTATATGATCGATAGGACGACAATTACTATACTCATTACTCTTATCATTATCTATCTAAATCATATTATTAGCCATATTATGCTTATATGATCGATATAACGACAATTACTATACTTATTACACTCACTGTTATCAAACTAACTCATATTATTAGCCATATTATGGTTATATGACCGATAGAACGACAATTACTATACTTATTACACTCACTATTATCAATCTAACTCATATTATTAGCCATATTATGGTGATATGACCGATAGAACGACAATTACTATACTTATTACTCTTATTATTATCAATCTAACTCATATTATTAGCCATATTATGCTTATATGATCGATAGGACGACAATTACTATACTCATTACTCTTATTATTATCAATCTAACTCATATTATTAGCCATATTATGCTTATATGATCGATATAACGACAATTACTATACTTATTACTCTCATTATTATCAATCTAACTCATATTATTAGCCATATTATGGTTATATGACCGATAGAACGACAATTACTATGCTTATTACTCTTATTATTATCAATCTAACTCATATTATTAGACATATTATGCTTATATGATCGATAGAACGACAATTACTATACTTATTACTCTCATTATTATCAATCTAACTCATATTATTAGCCATATTATGCTTATATGATCGATAGGACGACAATTACTATACTCATTACTCTTATCATTATCAATCTAAATCATATTATTAGCCATATTATGCTTATATGATCGATATAACGACAATTACTATACTTATTACACTCACTGTTATCAAACTAACTCATATTATTAGCCATATTATGGTTATATGACCGATAGAACGACAATTACTATACTTATTACACTCACTGTTATCAAACTAACTCATATTATTAGCCATATTATGGTTATATGACCAATAGAACGACAATTACTATACTTATTACACTCACTATTATCAATCTAACTCATATTATTAGCCATATTATGGTTATATGACCGATAGAACGACAATTACTATACTTATTACTCTTATTATTATCAATCTAACTCATATTATTAGCCATATTATGCTTATATGATCGATAGGACGACAATTACTATACTCATTACTCTTATTATTATCAATCTAACTCATATTATTAGCCATATTATGCTTATATGATCGATATAACCACAATTACTATACTTATTACTCTCATTATAATCAATCTAACTCATATTATTAGCCATATTATGGTTATATGACCGATAGCACGACAATTACTATGCTTATTACTCTTATTATTATCAATCTAACTCATATTATTAGCCATATTATGCTTATATGATCGATAGAACGACAATTACTATACTTATTACTCTCATTATTATCAATCTAACTCATATTATTAGCCATATTATGCTTATATGGTCGATAGGTCGACAATTACTATACTGATTACTCTTATCATTATCAATCTAAATCATATTATTAGCCATATTATGCTTATATGATCGATATAACGACAATTACTATACTTATTACACTCATTATTATCAATCTAACTCATATTATTAGCCATATTATGGTTATATGACCGATAGCACGACAATTACTATGCTTATTACTCTTATTATTATCAATCTAACTCATATTATTAGCCATATTATGCTTATATGATCGATAGAACGACAATTACTATACTTATTACTCTTATTATTATCAATCTAACTCACATTATTAGCCATATTATGCTTATATGATCGATAGGACGACAATTACTATACATATTACTCTCATTATTATCAATCTAACTCATATTATTAGCCATATTGTGCTTATATGATCGATAGAACGACAATTACTATACTTATTACTCTTATTATTATCAATCCAACTCATATTATTAGCCATATTATGCTTATATGATCGATAGGACGACAACTACTATAATCATTACTCTTATTATTATCAATCTAACTCATATTATTAGCCATATTATGCTTATGTAATCGATAGGACGACAATTACTATACTCATTACTCTTATTATTATCAATCTAACTCATATTATTAGCCATATTATGCTTATATGATCGATAGGACGACAATTACTATACTCATTACTCATATTATTATCAATCTAACTCATATTATTAGCCATATTATGGTTATATGACCGATAGAACGACAATTACTATACTTATTGCACTCACTGTTATCAAACTAACTCATATTATTAGCCATATTATGGTTATATGACCGATAGAACGACAATTACTATACTTATTACACTCACTGTTATCAAACTAACTCATATTATTAGCCATATTATGGTTATATGACCAATAGAACGACAATTACTATACTTATTACACTCACTATTATCAATCTAACTCATATTATTAGCCATATTATGGTTATATGACCGATAGAACGACAATTACTATACTTATTACTCTTATTATTATCAATCTAACTCATATTATTAGCCATATTATGCTTATATGATCGATAGGACGACAATTACTATACTCATTACTCTTATTATTATCAATCTATCTCATATTATTAGCCATATTATGCTTATATGATCGATATAACCACAATTACTATACTTATTACTCTCATTATTATCAATCTAACTCATATTATTAGCCATATTATGGTTATATGACCGATAGCACGACAATTACTATGCTTATTACTCTTATTATTATCAATCTAACTCATATTATTAGCCATATTATGCTTATATGATCGATAGAACGACAATTACTATACTTATTACTCTCATTATTATCAATCTAACTCATATTATTAGCCATATTATGCTTATATGGTCGATAGGACGACAATTACTATACTGATTACTCTTATCATTATCAATCTAAATCATATTATTAGCCATATTATGCTTATATGATCGATATAACGACAATTACTATACTTATTACACTCATTATTATCAATCTAACTCATATTATTAGCCATATTATGGTTATATGACCGATAGCACGACAATTACTATGCTTATTACTCTTATTATTATCAATCTAACTCATATTATTAGCCATATTATGCTTATATGATCGATAGAACGACAATTACTATACTTATTACTCTTATTATTATCAATCTAACTCACATTATTAGCCATATTATGCTTATATGATCGATAGGACGACAATTACTATACATATTACTCTCATTATTATCAATCTAACTCATATTATTAGCCATATTGTGCTTATATGATCGATAGAACGACAATTACTATACTTATTACTCTTATTATTATCAATCCAACTCATATTATTAGCCATATTATGCTTATATGATCGATAGGACGACAATTACTATAATCATTACTCTTATTATTATCAATCTAACTAATATTATTAGCCATATTATGCTTATGTAATCGATAGGACGACAATTACTATACTCATTACTCCTATTATTATCAATCTAACTCATATTATTAGCCATATTATGCTTATATGATCGATAGGACGACAATTACTATACTCATTACTCATATTATTATCAATCTAACTCATATTATTAGCCATATTATGCTTATATGATCGATAGGACGACAATTACTATACTCATGACTCTTATCATTTTCAATCTAAATCATATTATTAGCCATATTATGCTTATATGATCGATATAACGACAATTACTATACTTATTACACTCACTTTAATCAAACTAACTCATATTATTAGCCATATTATGGTTATATGACCGATAGAACGACAATTACTATACTTATTACTCTTATTATTATCAATCTAACTCATATTATTAGCCATATTATGCTTATATGATCGATAGGACGACAATAACTATACTCATTATTCTTATTATTATCAATCTAACTCATATTATTAGCCATATTATGCTTATATGATCGATAGGACGACACTTACTATACTCATTACTCTTATTATTATCAATCTAACTCATATTATTAGCCATATTATGCTTATATGATCGATAGGACGACAATTACTATACTCATTACTCTTATTATTATCAATCTAACTCATATTATTAGCCATATTATGCTTATATGATCGATAGGACGACAATTACTATACTTATTACTCTTATTATTATCAATCTAACTCATATTATTAGGCATATTATGCTTATATGATCGATATAACGACAATTACTATACTTATTACACTCACTGTTATCAATCCAACTCATATTACTAGCCATATTATGGTTATATGACCGATAGAACGACAATTACTATACATATTACTCTTATTATTATCAATCTAACTCATATTATTAGCCATATTATGCTTATATGATCGATAGGACGACAATTACTATACTCATTACTCTTATTATTATCAATCTAACTCATATTATTAGCCATATTATGCTTATATGATCGATATAACGACAATTACTATACTTATTACACTCACTGTTATCAAACTAACTCATATTATTGGCCATATTATGGTTATATGACCGATAGAACGACAATTACTATGCTTATTACTCTTATTATTATCAATCTAACTCATATTATTAGCCATATTATGCTTATATGATCGATAGAACGACAATTACTATACTTATTACTCTCATTATTATCAATCTAACTCATATTATTAGCCATATTATGGTTATATGACCGATAGCACGACAATTACTATGCTTATTACTCTTATTATTATCAATCTAACTCATATTATTAGCCATATTATGCTTATATGATCGATAGAACGACAATTACTATACTTATTACTCTCATTATTATCAATCTAACTCATATTATTAGCCATATTATGCTTATATGGTCGATAGGTCGACAATTACTATACTGATTACTCTTATCATTATCAATCTAAATCATATTATTAGCCATATTATGCTTATATGATCGATATAACGACAATTACTATACTTATTACACTCATTATTATCAATCTAACTCATATTATTAGCCATATTATGGTTATATGACCGATAGCACGACAATTACTATGCTTATTACTCTTATTATTATCAATCTAACTCATATTATTAGCCATATTATGCTTATATGATCGATAGAACGACAATTACTATACTTATTACTCTTATTATTATCAATCTAACTCACATTATTAGCCATATTATGCTTATATGATCGATAGGACGACAATTACTATACATATTACTCTCATTATTATCAATCTAACTCATATTATTAGCCATATTGTGCTTATATGATCGATAGAACGACAATTACTATACTTATTACTCTTATTATTATCAATCCAACTCATATTATTAGCCATATTATGCTTATATGATCGATAGGACGACAACTACTATAATCATTACTCTTATTATTATCAATCTAACTCATATTATTAGCCATATTATGCTTATGTAATCGATAGGACGACAATTACTATACTCATTACTCTTATTATTATCAATCTAACTCATATTATTAGCCATATTATGCTTATATGATCGATAGGACGACAATTACTATACTCATTACTCATATTATTATCAATCTAACTCATATTATTAGCCATATTATGGTTATATGACCGATAGAACGACAATTACTATACTTATTGCACTCACTGTTATCAAACTAACTCATATTATTAGCCATATTATGGTTATATGACCGATAGAACGACAATTACTATACTTATTACACTCACTGTTATCAAACTAACTCATATTATTAGCCATATTATGGTTATATGACCAATAGAACGACAATTACTATACTTATTACACTCACTATTATCAATCTAACTCATATTATTAGCCATATTATGGTTATATGACCGATAGAACGACAATTACTATACTTATTACTCTTATTATTATCAATCTAACTCATATTATTAGCCATATTATGCTTATATGATCGATAGGACGACAATTACTATACTCATTACTCTTATTATTATCAATCTATCTCATATTATTAGCCATATTATGCTTATATGATCGATATAACCACAATTACTATACTTATTACTCTCATTATTATCAATCTAACTCATATTATTAGCCATATTATGGTTATATGACCGATAGCACGACAATTACTATGCTTATTACTCTTATTATTATCAATCTAACTCATATTATTAGCCATATTATGCTTATATGATCGACAGAACGACAATTACTATACTTATTACTCTCATTATTATCAATCTAACTCATATTATTAGCCATATTATGCTTATATGGTCGATAGGACGACAATTACTATACTGATTACTCTTATCATTATCAATCTAAATCATATTATTAGCCATATTATGCTTATATGATCGATATAACGACAATTACTATACTTATTACACTCATTATTATCAATCTAACTCATATTATTAGCCATATTATGGTTATATGACCGATAGCACGACAATTACTATGCTTATTACTCTTATTATTATCAATCTAACTCATATTATTAGCCATATTATGCTTGTATGATCGATAGAACGACAATTACTATACTTATTACTCTTATTATTATCAATCTAACTCACATTATTAGCCATATTATGCTTATATGATCGATAGGACGACAATTACTATACATATTACTCTCATTATTATCAATCTAACTCATATTATTAGCCATATTGTGCTTATATGATCGATAGAACGACAATTACTATACTTATTACTCTTATTATTATCAATCCAACTCATATTATTAGCCATATTATGCTTATATGATCGATAGGACGACAATTACTATAATCATTACTCTTATTATTATCAATCTAACTAATATTATTAGCCATATTATGCTTATGTAATCGATAGGACGACAATTACTATACTCATTACTCTTATTATTATCAATCTAACTCATATTATTAGCCATATTATGCTTATATGATCGATAGGACGACAATTACTATACTCATTACTCATATTATTATCAATCTAACTCATATTATTAGCCATATTATGCTTATATGATCGATAGGACGACAATTACTATACTCATGACTCTTATCATTTTCAATCTAAATCATATTATTAGCCATATTATGCTTATATGATCGATATAACGACAATTACTATACTTATTACACTCACTTTAATCAAACTAACTCATATTATTAGCCATATTATGGTTATATGACCGATAGAACGACAATTACTATACTTATTACTCTTATTATTATCAATCTAACTCATATTATTAGCCATATTATGCTTATATGATCGATAGGACGACAATAACTATACTCATTATTCTTATTATTATCAATCTAACTCATATTATTAGCCATATTATGCTTATATGATCGATAGGACGACACTTACTATACTCATTACTCTTATTATTATCAATCTAACTCATATTATTAGCCATATTATGCTTATATGATCGATAGGACGACAATTACTATACTCATTACTCTTATTATTATCAATCTAACTCATATTATTAGCCATATTATGCTTATATGATCGATAGGACGACAATTACTATACTTATTACTCTTATTATTATCAATCTAACTCATATTATTAGGCATATTATGCTTATATGATCGATATAACGACAATTACTATACTTATTACACTCACTGTTATCAATCCAACTCATATTACTAGCCATATTATGGTTATATGACCGATAGAACGACAATTACTATACATATTACTCTTATTATTATCAATCTAACTCATATTATTACCCATATTATGCTTATATGATCGATAGGACGACAATTACTATACTCATTACTCTTATTATTATCAATCTAACTCATATTATTAGCCATATTATGCTTATATGATCGATATAACGACAATTACTATACTTATTACACTCACTGTTATCAAACTAACTCATATTATTGGCCATATTATGGTTATATGACCGATAGAACGACAATTACTATACTTATTACACTCACTATTATCAATCTAACTCATATTATTAGCCATATTATGGTTATATGACCGATAGAACGACAATTACTATACTTATTACTCTTATTATTATCAATCTAACTCATATTATTAGCCATATTATGCTTATATGATCGATAGGACGACAATTACTATACTGATTACTCTTATCATTATCAATCTAAATCATATTATTAGCCATATTATGCTTATATGATCGATATAACGACAATTACTATACTTATTACACTCATTATTATCAATCTAACTCATATTATTAGCCATATTATGGTTATATGACCGATAGCACGACAATTACTATGCTTATTACTCTTATTATTATCAATCTAACTCATATTATTAGCCATATTATGCTTATATTATCGATAGAACGACAATTACTATACTTATTACTCTTATTATTATCAATCTAACTCACATTATTAGCCATATTATGCTTATATGATCGATAGGACGACAATTACTATACATATTACTCTCATTATTATCAATCTAACTCATATTATTAGCCATATTGTGCTTATATGATCGATAGAACGACAATTACTATACTTATTACTCTTATTATTATCAATCCAACTCATATTATTAGCCATATTATGCTTATATGATCGATAGGACGACAATTACTATAATCATTACTCTTATTATTATCAATCTAACTCATATTATTAGCCATATTATGCTTATGTAATCGATAGGACGACAATTACTATACTCATTACTCTTATTATTATCAATCTAACTCATATTATTAGCCATATTATGCTTATATGATCGATAGGACGACAATTACTATACTCATTACTCTTATTATTATCAATCTAACTCATATTATTAGCCATATTATGCTTATATGATCGATAGGACGACAATTACTATACTCATGACTCTTATCATTATCAATCTAAATCATATTATTAGCCATATTATGCTTATATGATCGATATAACGACAATTACTATACTTATTACACTCATTATTATCAATCTAACTCATATTATTAGCCATATTTTGGTTATATGACCGATAGCACGACAATTACTATGCTTATTACTCTTATTATTATCAATCTAACTCATATTATTAGCCATATTATGCTTATATGATCGATATAACGACAATTACTATACTTATTACTCTCATTATTATCAATCTAACTCATATTATTAGCCATATTATGGTTATATGACCGATAGAACGACAATTACTATACTTATTACACTCACTATTATCAATCTAACTCATATTATTAGCCATATTGTGCTTATATGATCGATAGAACGACAATTACTATACTTATTACTCTTATTATTATCAATCCAACTCATATTATTAGCCATATTATGCTTATATGATCGATAGGACGACAATTACTATAATCATTACTCTTATTATTATCAATCTAACTCATATTATTAGCCATATTATGCTTATGTAATCGATAGGACGACAATTACTATACTCATTACTCTTATTATTATCAATCTAACTCATATTATTAGCCATATTGTGCTTATATGATCGATAGAACGACAATTACTATACTTATTACTCTTATTATTATCAATCTAACTCACATTATTAGCCATATTATGCTTATATGATCGATAGGACGACAATTACTATACATATTACTCTCATTATTATCAATCTAACTCATATTATTAGCCATGTTGTGCTTATATGATCGATAGAACGACAATTACTATACTTATTACTCTTATTATTATCAATCCAACTCATTTTATTAGCCATATTATGCTTATATGATCGATAGGACGACAATTACTATAATCATTACTCTTATTATTATCAATCTAACTCATATTATTAGCCATATTATGCTTATATAATCGATAGGACGACAATTACTATACTCATTACTCTTATTATTATCAATCTAACTCATATTATTAGCCATATTATGCTTATATGATCGATAGGACGACAATTACTATACTCATTACTCTTATTATTATCAATCTAACTCATATTATTAGCCATATTATGCTTATATGATCGATAGGACGACAATTACTATACTCATTACTCTTATCATTATCTATCTAAATCATATTATTAGCCATATTATGCTTATATGATCGATATAACGACAATTACTATACTTATTACACTCACTGTTATCAAACTAACTCATATTATTAGCCATATTATGGTTATATGACCGATAGAACGACAATTACTATACTTATTACACTCACTGTTATCAATCTAACTCATATTATTAGCCATATTATGGTGATATGACCGATAGAACGACAATTACTATACTTATTACTCTTATTATTATCAATCTAAATCATATTATTAGCCATATTATGCTTATATGATCGATATAACGACAATTACTATACTTATTACACTCACTGTTATCAAACTAACTCATATTATTAGCCATATTATGGTTATATGACCGATAGAACGACAATTACTATACTTATTGCACTCACTGTTATCAAACTAACTCATATTATTAGCCATATTATGCTTATATAATCGATAGAACGACAATTACTATACTTATTGCACTCACTGTTATCAAACTAACTCATATTATTAGCCATATTATGCTTATATAATCGATAGGACGACAATTACTATACTCATTACTCTTATTATTATCAATCTAACTCATATTATTAGCCATATTATGCTTATATGATCGATAGGACGACAATTACTATACTCATTACTCTTATTATTATCAATCTAACTCATATTATTAGCCATATTATGCTTATATGATCGATAGGACGACAATTACTATACTCATTACTCTTATCATTATCTATCTAAATCATATTATTAGCCATATTATGCTTATATGATCGATATAACGACAATTACTATACTTATTACTCTCATTATTATCAATCTAACTCATATTATTAGCCATATTATGCTTATATGATCGATAGGACGACAATTACTATACTTATTACTCTCATTATTATCAATCTAACTCATATTATTAGCCATATTATGGTTAAATGACTGATAGAACGACAATTACTATGCTTATTACTCTTATTATTATCAATCTAACTAATATTATTAGACATATTATGCTTATATGATCGATAGAACGACAATTACTATACTTATTACTCTCATTATTATCAATCTAACTCATATTATTAGCCATATTATGCTTATATGATCGATAGGACGACAATTACTATACTCATTACTCTTATCATTATCAATCTAAATCATATTATTAGCCATATTATGCTTATATGATCGATATAACGACAATTACTATACTTATTACACTCACTGTTATCAAACTAACTCATATTATTAGCCATATTATGGTTATATGACCGATAGAACGACAATTACTATACTTATTGCACTCACTGTTATCAAACTAACTCATATTATTAGCCATATTATGGTTATATGACCGATAGAACGACAATTACTATACTTATTACACTCACTGTTATCAAACTAACTCATATTATTAGCCATATTATGCTTATATGATCGATATAACCACAATTACTATACTTATTACTCTCATTATTATCAATCTAACTCATATTATTAGCCATATTATGGTTATATGACCGATAGCACGACAATTACTATGCTTATTGCTCTTATTATTATCAATCTAACTCATATTATTAGCCATATTATGCTTATATGATCGATAGAACGACAATTACTATACTTATTACTCTCATTATTATCAATCTAACTCATATTATTAGCCATATTATGCTTATATGATCGATAGGACGACAATTACTATACTCATTACTCTTATTATTATCAATCTAACTCATATTATTAGCCATATTATGCGTATATGATCGATAGGACGACAATTACTATACTCATTACTCTTATCATTATCAATCTAAATCATATTATTAGCCATATTATGCTTATATGATCGATATAACGACAATTACTATACTTATTACACTCACTGTTATCAAACTAACTCATATTATTGGCCATATTATGGTTATATGACCGATAGAACGACAATTACTATACTTATTACACTCACTATTAACAATCTAACTCATATTATTAGCCATATTATGGTTATATGACCGATAGAACGACAATTACTATACTTATTACTCTTATTATTATCAATCTAACTCATATTATTAGCCATATTATGCTTATATGATCGATAGGACGACAATTACTATACTGATTACTCTTATCATTATCAATCTAAATCATATTATTAGCCATATTATGCTTATATGATCGATATAACGACAATTACTATACTTATTACTCTTATTATTATCAATCCAACTCATATTATTAGCCATATTATGCTTATATGATCGATAGGACGACAATTACTATAATCATTACTCTTATTATTATCAATCTAACTCATATTATAAGCCATATTATGCTTATGTAATCGATAGGACGACAATTACTATACTCATTACTCTTATTATTATCAATCTAACTCATATTATTAGCCATATTATGCTTATATGATCGATAGGACGACAATTACTATACTCATTACTCTTATTATTATCAATCTAACTCATATTATTAGGCATATTATGCTTATATGATCGATATAACGACAATTACTATACTTATTACACTCACTTTAATCAAACTAACTCATATTATTAGCCATATTATGGTTATATGACCGATAGAACGACAATTACTATACTTATTACTCTTATTATTATCAATCTAACTCATATTATTAGCCATATTATGCTTATATGATCGACAGGACGACAATAACTATACTCATTACTCTTATTATTATCAATCTAACTCATATTATTAGCCATATTATGCTTATATGATCGATAGGACGACAATTACTATACTCATTACTCTTATTATTATCAATCTAACTCATATTATTAGCCATATTATGCTTATATGATCGATAGAACGACAATTACTATACTTATTACTCTTATTATTATCAATCTAACTCACATTATTAGCCATATTATGCTTATATGATCGATAGGACGACAATTACTATACATATTACTCTCATTATTATCAATCTAACTCATGTTATTAGCCATATTGTGCTTATATGATCGATAGAACGACAATTACTATACTTATTACTCTTATTATTATCAATCCAACTCATATTATTAGCCATATTATGCTTATATGATCGATAGGACGACAATTACTATAATCATTACTCTTATTATTATCAATCTAACTCATATTATTAGCCATATTATGCTTATGTAATCGATAGGACGACAATTACTATACTCATTACTCTTATTATTATCAATCTAACTCATATTATTAGCCATATTATGCTTATATGATCGATAGGACGACAATTACTATACTCATTACTCATATTATTATCAATCTAACTCATATTATTAGCCATATTATGCTTATATGATCGATAGGACGACAATTACTATACTCATGACTCTTATCATTTTCAATCTAAATCATATTATTAGCCATATTATGCTTATATGATCGATATAACGACAATTACTATACTTATTACACTCACTTTAATCAAACTAACTCATATTATTAGCCATATTATGGTTATATGACCGATAGAACGACAATTACTATACTTATTACTCTTATTATTATCAATCTAACTCATATTATTAGCCATATTATGCTTATATGATCGATAGGACGACAATAACTATACTCATTATTCTTATTGTTATCAATCTAACTCATATTATTAGCCATATTATGCTTATATGATCGATAGGACGACACTTACTATACTCATTACTCTTATTATTATCAATCTAACTCATATTATTAGCCATATTATGCTTATATGATCGATAGGACGACAATTACTATACTCATTACTCTTATTATTATCAATCTAACTCATATTATTAGGCATATTATGCTTATATGATCGATATAACGACAATTACTATACTTATTACACTCACTGTTATCAATCCAACTCATATTACTAGCCATATTATGGTTATATGACCGATAGAACGACAATTACTATACATATTACTCTTATTATTATCAATCTAACTCATATTATTAGCCATATTATGCTTATATGATCGATAGGACGACAATTACTATACTCATTACTCTTATTATTATCAATCTAACTCATATTATTAGCCATATTATGCTTATATGATCGATATAACGACAATTACTACACTTATTACACTCACTATTATCAATCTAACTCATATTATTAGCCATATTATGCTTATGTAATCGATAGGACGACAATTACTATACTCATTACTCTTATTATTATCAATCTAACTCATATTATTAGCCATATTATGCTTATATGATCGATAGGACGACAATTACTATACTCATTACTCATATTATTATCAATCTAACTCATATTATTAGCCATATTATGCTTATATGATCGATAGGACGACAATTACTATACTCATGACTCTTATCATTTTCAATCTAAATCATATTATTAGCCATATTATGCTTATATGATCGATATAACGACAATTACTATACTTATTACACTCACTTTAATCAAACTAACTCATATTATTAGCCATATTATGGTTATATGACCGATAGAACGACAATTACTATACTTATTACTCTTATTATTATCAATCTAACTCATATTATTAGCCATATTATGCTTATATGATCGATAGGACGACAATAACTATACTCATTATTCTTATTGTTATCAATCTAACTCATATTATTAGCCATATTATGCTTATATGATCGATAGGACGACACTTACTATACTCATTACTCTTATTATTATCAATCTAACTCATATTATTAGCCATATTATGCTTATATGATCGATAGGACGACAATTACTATACTCATTACTCTTATTATTATCAATCTAACTCATATTATTAGGCATATTATGCTTATATGATCGATATAACGACAATTACTATACTTATTACACTCACTGTTATCAATCCAACTCATATTACTAGCCATATTATGGTTATATGACCGATAGAACGACAATTACTATACATATTACTCTTATTATTATCAATCTAACTCATATTATTAGCCATATTATGCTTATATGATCGATAGGACGACAATTACTATACTCATTACTCTAATTATTATCAATCTAACTCATATTATTAGCCATATTATGCTTATATGATCGATATAACGACAATTACTACACTTATTACACTCACTATTATCAATCTAACTCATATTATTAGCCATATTATGGTTATATGACCGATAGAACGACAATTACTATACTTATTACTCTTATTATTATCAATCTAACTCATATTATTAGCCATATTATGCTTATATGATCGATAGGACGACAATTACTCTACTGATTACTCTTATCATTATCAATCTAAATCATATTATTAGCCATATTATGCTTATATGATCGATATAACGACAATTACTATACTTATTACACTCATTATTATCAATCTAACTCATATTATTAGCCATATTATGGTTATATGACCGATAGCACGACAATTACTATGCTTATTACTCTTATTATTATCAATCTAACTCATATTATTAGCCATATTATGCTTATATGATCGATAGAACGACAATTACTATTCTTATTACTCTTATTATTATCAATCTAACTCACATTATTAGCCATATTATGCTTATATGATCGATAGGACGACAATTACTATACATATTTCTCTCATTATTATCAATCTAACTCATATTATTAGCCATATTGTGCTTATATGATCGATAGAACGACAATTACTATACTTATTACTCTTGTTATTATCAATCCAACTCATATTATTAGCCATATTATGCTTATATGATCGATAGGACGACAATTACTATAATCATTACTCTTATTATTATCAATCTAACTCATATTATTAGCCATATTATGCTTATGTATTCGATAGGACGACAATTACTATACTCATTACTCTTATTATTATCAATCTAACTCATATTATTAGCCATATTGTGCTTATATGATCGATAGAACGACAATTACTATACTTATTACTCTTATTATTATCAATCTAACTCACATTATTAGCCATATTATGCTTATATGATCGATAGGACGACAATTACTATACATATTACTCTCATTATTATCAATCTAACTCATATTATTAGCCATATTGTGCTTATATGATCGATAAAACGACAATTACTATACTTATTACTCTTATTATTATCAATCCAACTCATATTATTAGCCATATTATGCTTATATGATCGATAGGACGACAATTACTATAATCATTACTCTTATTATTATCAATCTAACTCATATTATTAGCCATATTATGCTTATATAATCGATAGGACGACAATTACTATACTCATTACTCTTATTATTATCAATCTAACTCATATTATTAGCCATATTATGCTTATATGATCGATAGGACGACAATTACTATACTCATTACTCTTATTATTATCAATCTAACTCATATTATTAGCCATATTATGCTTATATGATCGATAGGACGACAATTACTATACTCATTACTCTTATCATTATCTATCTAAATCATATTATTAGCCATATTATGCTTATATGATCGATATAACGACAATTACTATACTTATTACACTCACTGTTATCAAACTAACTCATATTATTAGCCATATTATGGTTATATGACCGATAGAACGACAATTACTATACTTATTACACTCACTATTATCAATCTAACTCATATTATTAGCCATATTATGGTGATATGACCGATAGAACGACAATTACTATACTTATTACTCTTATTATTATCAATCTAACTCATATTATTAGCCATATTATGCTTATATGATCGATAGGACGACAATTACTATACTCATTACTCTTATTATTATCAATCTAACTCATATTATTAGCCATATTATGCTTATATGATCGATATAACGACAATTACTATACTTATTACTCTCATTATTATCAATCTAACTCATATTATTAGCCATATTATGGTTATATGACCGATAGAACGACAATTACTATGCTTATTACTCTTATTATTATCAATCTAACTCATATTATTAGACATATTATGCTTATATGATCGATAGAACGACAATTACTATACTTATTACTCTCATTATTATCAATCTAACTCATATTATTAGCCATATTATGCTTATATGATCGATAGGACGACAATTACTATACTCATTACTCTTATCATTATCAATCTAAATCATATTATTAGCCATATTATGCTTATATGATCGATATAACGACAATTACTATACTTATTACACTCACTGTTATCAAACTAACTCATATTATTAGCCATATTATGGTTATATGACCGATAGAACGACAATTACTATACTTATTACACTCACTGTTATCAAACTAACTCATATTATTAGCCATATTATGGTTATATGACCAATAGAACGACAATTACTATACTTATTACACTCACTATTATCAATCTAACTCATATTATTAGCCATATTATGGTTATATGACCGATAGAACGACAATTACTATACTTATTACTCTTATTATTATCAATCTAACTCATATTATTAGCCATATTATGCTTATATGATCGATAGGACGACAATTACTATACTCATTACTCTTATTATTATCAATCTAACTCATATTATTAGCCATATTATGCTTATATGATCGATATAACCACAATTACTATACTTATTACTCTCATTATAATCAATCTAACTCATATTATTAGCCATATTATGGTTATATGACCGATAGCACGACAATTACTATGCTTATTACTCTTATTATTATCAATCTAACTCATATTATTAGCCATATTATGCTTATATGATCGATAGAACGACAATTACTATACTTATTACTCTCATTATTATCAATCTAACTCATATTATTAGCCATATTATGCTTATATGGTCGATAGGTCGACAATTACTATACTGATTACTCTTATCATTATCAATCTAAATCATATTATTAGCCATATTATGCTTATATGATCGATATAACGACAATTACTATACTTATTACACTCATTATTATCAATCTAACTCATATTATTAGCCATATTATGGTTATATGACCGATAGCACGACAATTACTATGCTTATTACTCTTATTATTATCAATCTAACTCATATTATTAGCCATATTATGCTTATATGATCGATAGAACGACAATTACTATACTTATTACTCTTATTATTATCAATCTAACTCACATTATTAGCCATATTATGCTTATATGATCGATAGGACGACAATTACTATACATATTACTCTCATTATTATCAATCTAACTCATATTATTAGCCATATTGTGCTTATATGATCGATAGAACGACAATTACTATACTTATTACTCTTATTATTATCAATCCAACTCATATTATTAGCCATATTATGCTTATATGATCGATAGGACGACAACTACTATAATCATTACTCTTATTATTATCAATCTAACTCATATTATTAGCCATATTATGCTTATGTAATCGATAGGACGACAATTACTATACTCATTACTCTTATTATTATCAATCTAACTCATATTATTAGCCATATTATGCTTATATGATCGATAGGACGACAATTACTATACTCATTACTCATATTATTATCAATCTAACTCATATTATTAGCCATATTATGGTTATATGACCGATAGAACGACAATTACTATACTTATTGCACTCACTGTTATCAAACTAACTCATATTATTAGCCATATTATGGTTATATGACCGATAGAACGACAATTACTATACTTATTACACTCACTGTTATCAAACTAACTCATATTATTAGCCATATTATGGTTATATGACCAATAGAACGACAATTACTATACTTATTACACTCACTATTATCAATCTAACTCATATTATTAGCCATATTATGGTTATATGACCGATAGAACGACAATTACTATACTTATTACTCTTATTATTATCAATCTAACTCATATTATTAGCCATATTATGCTTATATGATCGATAGGACGACAATTACTATACTCATTACTCTTATTATTATCAATCTATCTCATATTATTAGCCATATTATGCTTATATGATCGATATAACCACAATTACTATACTTATTACTCTCATTATTATCAATCTAACTCATATTATTAGCCATATTATGGTTATATGACCGATAGCACGACAATTACTATGCTTATTACTCTTATTATTATCAATCTAACTCATATTATTAGCCATATTATGCTTATATGATCGATAGAACGACAATTACTATACTTATTACTCTCATTATTATCAATCTAACTCATATTATTAGCCATATTATGCTTATATGGTCGATAGGACGACAATTACTATACTGATTACTCTTATCATTATCAATCTAAATCATATTATTAGCCATATTATGCTTATATGATCGATATAACGACAATTACTATACTTATTACACTCATTATTATCAATCTAACTCATATTATTAGCCATATTATGGTTATATGACCGATAGCACGACAATTACTATGCTTATTACTCTTATTATTATCAATCTAACTCATATTATTAGCCATATTATGCTTATATGATCGATAGAACGACAATTACTATACTTATTACTCTTATTATTATCAATCTAACTCACATTATTAGCCATATTATGCTTATATGATCGATAGGACGACAATTACTATACATATTACTCTCATTATTATCAATCTAACTCATATTATTAGCCATATTGTGCTTATATGATCGATAGAACGACAATTACTATACTTATTACTCTTATTATTATCAATCCAACTCATATTATTAGCCATATTATGCTTATATGATCGATAGGACGACAATTACTATAATCATTACTCTTATTATTATCAATCTAACTAATATTATTAGCCATATTATGCTTATGTAATCGATAGGACGACAATTACTATACTCATTACTCTTATTATTATCAATCTAACTCATATTATTAGCCATATTATGCTTATATGATCGATAGGACGACAATTACTATACTCATTACTCATATTATTATCAATCTAACTCATATTATTAGCCATATTATGCTTATATGATCGATAGGACGACAATTACTATACTCATGACTCTTATCATTTTCAATCTAAATCATATTATTAGCCATATTATGCTTATATGATCGATATAACGACAATTACTATACTTATTACACTCACTTTAATCAAACTAACTCATATTATTAGCCATATTATGGTTATATGACCGATAGAACGACAATTACTATACTTATTACTCTTATTATTATCAATCTAACTCATATTATTAGCCATATTATGCTTATATGATCGATAGGACGACAATAACTATACTCATTATTCTTATTATTATCAATCTAACTCATATTATTAGCCATATTATGCTTATATGATCGATAGGACGACACTTACTATACTCATTACTCTTATTATTATCAATCTAACTCATATTATTAGCCATATTATGCTTATATGATCGATAGGACGACAATTACTATACTCATTACTCTTATTATTATCAATCTAACTCATATTATTAGCCATATTATGCTTATATGATCGATAGGACGACAATTACTATACTTATTACTCTTATTATTATCAATCTAACTCATATTATTAGGCATATTATGCTTATATGATCGATATAACGACAATTACTATACTTATTACACTCACTGTTATCAATCCAACTCATATTACTAGCCATATTATGGTTATATGACCGATAGAACGACAATTACTATACATATTACTCTTATTATTATCAATCTAACTCATATTATTAGCCATATTATGCTTATATGATCGATAGGACGACAATTACTATACTCATTACTCTTATTATTATCAATCTAACTCATATTATTAGCCATATTATGCTTATATGATCGATATAACGACAATTACTATACTTATTACACTCACTGTTATCAAACTAACTCATATTATTGGCCATATTATGGTTATATGACCGATAGAACGACAATTACTATGCTTATTACTCTTATTATTATCAATCTAACTCATATTATTAGCCATATTATGCTTATATGATCGATAGAACGACAATTACTATACTTATTACTCTCATTATTATCAATCTAACTCATATTATTAGCCATATTATGGTTATATGACCGATAGCACGACAATTACTATGCTTATTACTCTTATTATTATCAATCTAACTCATATTATTAGCCATATTATGCTTATATGATCGATAGAACGACAATTACTATACTTATTACTCTCATTATTATCAATCTAACTCATATTATTAGCCATATTATGCTTATATGGTCGATAGGTCGACAATTACTATACTGATTACTCTTATCATTATCAATCTAAATCATATTATTAGCCATATTATGCTTATATGATCGATATAACGACAATTACTATACTTATTACACTCATTATTATCAATCTAACTCATATTATTAGCCATATTATGGTTATATGACCGATAGCACGACAATTACTATGCTTATTACTCTTATTATTATCAATCTAACTCATATTATTAGCCATATTATGCTTATATGATCGATAGAACGACAATTACTATACTTATTACTCTTATTATTATCAATCTAACTCACATTATTAGCCATATTATGCTTATATGATCGATAGGACGACAATTACTATACATATTACTCTCATTATTATCAATCTAACTCATATTATTAGCCATATTGTGCTTATATGATCGATAGAACGACAATTACTATACTTATTACTCTTATTATTATCAATCCAACTCATATTATTAGCCATATTATGCTTATATGATCGATAGGACGACAACTACTATAATCATTACTCTTATTATTATCAATCTAACTCATATTATTAGCCATATTATGCTTATGTAATCGATAGGACGACAATTACTATACTCATTACTCTTATTATTATCAATCTAACTCATATTATTAGCCATATTATGCTTATATGATCGATAGGACGACAATTACTATACTCATTACTCATATTATTATCAATCTAACTCATATTATTAGCCATATTATGGTTATATGACCGATAGAACGACAATTACTATACTTATTGCACTCACTGTTATCAAACTAACTCATATTATTAGCCATATTATGGTTATATGACCGATAGAACGACAATTACTATACTTATTACACTCACTGTTATCAAACTAACTCATATTATTAGCCATATTATGGTTATATGACCAATAGAACGACAATTACTATACTTATTACACTCACTATTATCAATCTAACTCATATTATTAGCCATATTATGGTTATATGACCGATAGAACGACAATTACTATACTTATTACTCTTATTATTATCAATCTAACTCATATTATTAGCCATATTATGCTTATATGATCGATAGGACGACAATTACTATACTCATTACTCTTATTATTATCAATCTATCTCATATTATTAGCCATATTATGCTTATATGATCGATATAACCACAATTACTATACTTATTACTCTCATTATTATCAATCTAACTCATATTATTAGCCATATTATGGTTATATGACCGATAGCACGACAATTACTATGCTTATTACTCTTATTATTATCAATCTAACTCATATTATTAGCCATATTATGCTTATATGATCGACAGAACGACAATTACTATACTTATTACTCTCATTATTATCAATCTAACTCATATTATTAGCCATATTATGCTTATATGGTCGATAGGACGACAATTACTATACTGATTACTCTTATCATTATCAATCTAAATCATATTATTAGCCATATTATGCTTATATGATCGATATAACGACAATTACTATACTTATTACACTCATTATTATCAATCTAACTCATATTATTAGCCATATTATGGTTATATGACCGATAGCACGACAATTACTATGCTTATTACTCTTATTATTATCAATCTAACTCATATTATTAGCCATATTATGCTTATATGATCGATAGAACGACAATTACTATACTTATTACTCTTATTATTATCAATCTAACTCACATTATTAGCCATATTATGCTTATATGATCGATAGGACGACAATTACTATACATATTACTCTCATTATTATCAATCTAACTCATATTATTAGCCATATTGTGCTTATATGATCGATAGAACGACAATTACTATACTTATTACTCTTATTATTATCAATCCAACTCATATTATTAGCCATATTATGCTTATATGATCGATAGGACGACAATTACTATAATCATTACTCTTATTATTATCAATCTAACTAATATTATTAGCCATATTATGCTTATGTAATCGATAGGACGACAATTACTATACTCATTACTCTTATTATTATCAATCTAACTCATATTATTAGCCATATTATGCTTATATGATCGATAGGACGACAATTACTATACTCATTACTCATATTATTATCAATCTAACTCATATTATTAGCCATATTATGCTTATATGATCGATAGGACGACAATTACTATACTCATGACTCTTATCATTTTCAATCTAAATCATATTATTAGCCATATTATGCTTATATGATCGATATAACGACAATTACTATACTTATTACACTCACTTTAATCAAACTAACTCATATTATTAGCCATATTATGGTTATATGACCGATAGAACGACAATTACTATACTTATTACTCTTATTATTATCAATCTAACTCATATTATTAGCCATATTATGCTTATATGATCGATAGGACGACAATAACTATACTCATTATTCTTATTATTATCAATCTAACTCATATTATTAGCCATATTATGCTTATATGATCGATAGGACGACACTTACTATACTCATTACTCTTATTATTATCAATCTAACTCATATTATTAGCCATATTATGCTTATATGATCGATAGGACGACAATTACTATACTCATTACTCTTATTATTATCAATCTAACTCATATTATTAGCCATATTATGCTTATATGATCGATAGGACGACAATTACTATACTTATTACTCTTATTATTATCAATCTAACTCATATTATTAGGCATATTATGCTTATATGATCGATATAACGACAATTACTATACTTATTACACTCACTGTTATCAATCCAACTCATATTACTAGCCATATTATGGTTATATGACCGATAGAACGACAATTACTATACATATTACTCTTATTATTATCAATCTAACTCATATTATTACCCATATTATGCTTATATGATCGATAGGACGACAATTACTATACTCATTACTCTTATTATTATCAATCTAACTCATATTATTAGCCATATTATGCTTATATGATCGATATAACGACAATTACTATACTTATTACACTCACTGTTATCAAACTAACTCATATTATTGGCCATATTATGGTTATATGACCGATAGAACGACAATTACTATACTTATTACACTCACTATTATCAATCTAACTCATATTATTAGCCATATTATGGTTATATGACCGATAGAACGACAATTACTATACTTATTACTCTTATTATTATCAATCTAACTCATATTATTAGCCATATTATGCTTATATGATCGATAGGACGACAATTACTATACTGATTACTCTTATCATTATCAATCTAAATCATATTATTAGCCATATTATGCTTATATGATCGATATAACGACAATTACTATACTTATTACACTCATTATTATCAATCTAACTCATATTATTAGCCATATTATGGTTATATGACCGATAGCACGACAATTACTATGCTTATTACTCTTATTATTATCAATCTAACTCATATTATTAGCCATATTATGCTTATATTATCGATAGAACGACAATTACTATACTTATTACTCTTATTATTATCAATCTAACTCACATTATTAGCCATATTATGCTTATATGATCGATAGGACGACAATTACTATACATATTACTCTCATTATTATCAATCTAACTCATATTATTAGCCATATTGTGCTTATATGATCGATAGAACGACAATTACTATACTTATTACTCTTATTATTATCAATCCAACTCATATTATTAGCCATATTATGCTTATATGATCGATAGGACGACAATTACTATAATCATTACTCTTATTATTATCAATCTAACTCATATTATTAGCCATATTATGCTTATGTAATCGATAGGACGACAATTACTATACTCATTACTCTTATTATTATCAATCTAACTCATATTATTAGCCATATTATGCTTATATGATCGATAGGACGACAATTACTATACTCATTACTCTTATTATTATCAATCTAACTCATATTATTAGCCATATTATGCTTATATGATCGATAGGACGACAATTACTATACTCATGACTCTTATCATTATCAATCTAAATCATATTATTAGCCATATTATGCTTATATGATCGATATAACGACAATTACTATACTTATTACACTCATTATTATCAATCTAACTCATATTATTAGCCATATTTTGGTTATATGACCGATAGCACGACAATTACTATGCTTATTACTCTTATTATTATCAATCTAACTCATATTATTAGCCATATTATGCTTATATGATCGATATAACGACAATTACTATACTTATTACTCTCATTATTATCAATCTAACTCATATTATTAGCCATATTATGGTTATATGACCGATAGAACGACAATTACTATACTTATTACACTCACTATTATCAATCTAACTCATATTATTAGCCATATTGTGCTTATATGATCGATAGAACGACAATTACTATACTTATTACTCTTATTATTATCAATCCAACTCATATTATTAGCCATATTATGCTTATATGATCGATAGGACGACAATTACTATAATCATTACTCTTATTATTATCAATCTAACTCATATTATTAGCCATATTATGCTTATGTAATCGATAGGACGACAATTACTATACTCATTACTCTTATTATTATCAATCTAACTCATATTATTAGCCATATTGTGCTTATATGATCGATAGAACGACAATTACTATACTTATTACTCTTATTATTATCAATCTAACTCACATTATTAGCCATATTATGCTTATATGATCGATAGGACGACAATTACTATACATATTACTCTCATTATTATCAATCTAACTCATATTATTAGCCATGTTGTGCTTATATGATCGATAGAACGACAATTACTATACTTATTACTCTTATTATTATCAATCCAACTCATTTTATTAGCCATATTATGCTTATATGATCGATAGGACGACAATTACTATAATCATTACTCTTATTATTATCAATCTAACTCATATTATTAGCCATATTATGCTTATATAATCGATAGGACGACAATTACTATACTCATTACTCTTATTATTATCAATCTAACTCATATTATTAGCCATATTATGCTTATATGATCGATAGGACGACAATTACTATACTCATTACTCTTATTATTATCAATCTAACTCATATTATTAGCCATATTATGCTTATATGATCGATAGGACGACAATTACTATACTCATTACTCTTATCATTATCTATCTAAATCATATTATTAGCCATATTATGCTTATATGATCGATATAACGACAATTACTATACTTATTACACTCACTGTTATCAAACTAACTCATATTATTAGCCATATTATGGTTATATGACCGATAGAACGACAATTACTATACTTATTACACTCACTGTTATCAATCTAACTCATATTATTAGCCATATTATGGTGATATGACCGATAGAACGACAATTACTATACTTATTACTCTTATTATTATCAATCTAACTCATATTATTAGCCATATTATGCTTATATGATCGATAGGACGACAATTACTATACTCATTACTCTTATTATAATCAATCTAACTCATATTATTAGCCATATTATGCTTATATGATCGATATAACGACAATTACTATACTTATTACTCTCATTATTATCAATCTAACTCATATTATTAGCCATATTATGGTTATATGACGGATAGAACGACAATTACTATGCTTATTACTCTTATTATTATCAATCTAACTCATATTATTAGACATATTATGCTTATATGATCGATAGAACGACAATTACTATACTTATTACTCTCATTATTATCAATCTAACTCATATTATTAGCCATATTATGCTTATATGATCGATAGGACGACAATTACTATACTCATTACTCTTATCATTATCAATCTAAATCATATTATTAGCCATATTATGCTTATATGATCGATATAACGACAATTACTATACTTATTACACTCACTGTTATCAAACTAACTCATATTATTAGCCATATTATGGTTATATGACCGATAGAACGACAATTACTATACTTATTGCACTCACTGTTATCAAACTAACTCATATTATTAGCCATATTATGCTTATATAATCGATAGAACGACAATTACTATACTTATTGCACTCACTGTTATCAAACTAACTCATATTATTAGCCATATTATGCTTATATAATCGATAGGACGACAATTACTATACTCATTACTCTTATTATTATCAATCTAACTCATATTATTAGCCATATTATGCTTATATGATCGATAGGACGACAATTACTATACTCATTACTCTTATTATTATCAATCTAACTCATATTATTAGCCATATTATGCTTATATGATCGATAGGACGACAATTACTATACTCATTACTCTTATCATTATCTATCTAAATCATATTATTAGCCATATTATGCTTATATGATCGATATAACGACAATTACTATACTTATTACTCTCATTATTATCAATCTAACTCATATTATTAGCCATATTATGCTTATATGATCGATAGGACGACAATTACTATACTTATTACTCTCATTATTATCAATCTAACTCATATTATTAGCCATATTATGGTTAAATGACTGATAGAACGACAATTACTATGCTTATTACTCTTATTATTATCAATCTAACTAATATTATTAGACATATTATGCTTATATGATCGATAGAACGACAATTACTATACTTATTACTCTCATTATTATCAATCTAACTCATATTATTAGCCATATTATGCTTATATGATCGATAGGACGACAATTACTATACTCATTACTCTTATCATTATCAATCTAAATCATATTATTAGCCATATTATGCTTATATGATCGATATAACGACAATTACTATACTTATTACACTCACTGTTATCAAACTAACTCATATTATTAGCCATATTATGGTTATATGACCGATAGAACGACAATTACTATACTTATTGCACTCACTGTTATCAAACTAACTCATATTATTAGCCATATTATGGTTATATGACCGATAGAACGACAATTACTATACTTATTACACTCACTGTTATCAAACTAACTCATATTATTAGCCATATTATGCTTATATGATCGATATAACCACAATTACTATACTTATTACTCTCATTATTATCAATCTAACTCATATTATTAGCCATATTATGGTTATATGACCGATAGCACGACAATTACTATGCTTATTGCTCTTATTATTATCAATCTAACTCATATTATTAGCCATATTATGCTTATATGATCGATAGAACGACAATTACTATACTTATTACTCTCATTATTATCAATCTAACTCATATTATTAGCCATATTATGCTTATATGATCGATAGGACGACAATTACTATACTCATTACTCTTATTATTATCAATCTAACTCATATTATTAGCCATATTATGCGTATATGATCGATAGGACGACAATTACTATACTCATTACTCTTATCATTATCAATCTAAATCATATTATTAGCCATATTATGCTTATATGATCGATATAACGACAATTACTATACTTATTACACTCACTGTTATCAAACTAACTCATATTATTGGCCATATTATGGTTATATGACCGATAGAACGACAATTACTATACTTATTACACTCACTATTAACAATCTAACTCATATTATTAGCCATATTATGGTTATATGACCGATAGAACGACAATTACTATACTTATTACTCTTATTATTATCAATCTAACTCATATTATTAGCCATATTATGCTTATATGATCGATAGGACGACAATTACTATACTGATTACTCTTATCATTATCAATCTAAATCATATTATTAGCCATATTATGCTTATATGATCGATATAACGACAATTACTATAATCATTACTCTTATTATTATCAATCTAACTCATATTATTAGCCATATTATGCTTATGTAATCGATAGGACGACAATTACTATACTCATTACTCTTATTATTATCAATCTAACTCATATTATTAGCCATATTATGCTTATATGATCGATAGGACGACAATTACTATACTCATTACTCTTATTATTATCAATCTAACTCATATTATTAGGCATATTATGCTTATATGATCGATATAACGACAATTAATATACTTATTACTCTCATTATTATCAATCTAACTCATATTATTAGCCATATTGTGCTTATATGATCGATAGAACGACAATTACTATACTTATTACTCTTATTATTATCAATCTAACTCACATTATTAGCCATATTATGCTTATATGATCGATAGGACGACAATTACTATACATATTACTCTCATTATTATCAATCTAACTCATATTATTAGCCATATTGTGCTTATATGATCGATAGAACGACAATTACTATACTTATTACTCTTATTATTATCAATCTAACTCATATTATTAGCCATATTATGGTTATATGACCGATAGAACGACAATTACTATACTTATTACTCTCATTACTATCAATCTAACTCATATTATTAGCCATATTATGCTTATATGATCGATAGGACGACAATTACTATACTCATTACTCTTATCATTATCAATCTAAATCATATTATTAGCCATATTATGCTTATATGATCGATATAACGACAATTACTATACTTATTACACTCACTGTTATCAAACTAACTCACATTATTAGCCATATTATGCTTATATGATCGATAGGACGACAATTACTATACATATTACTCTCATTATTATCAATCTAACTCATATTATTAGCCATATTATGCTTATATGATCGATAGGACGACAATTACTATACTCATTACTCTTATTATTATCAATCTAACTCATATTATTAGCCATATTATGCTTATATGATCGATAGAACGACAATTACTATACTTATTACTCTTATTATTATCAATCTAACTCACATTATTAGCCATATTATGCTTATATGATCGATAGGACGACAATTACTATACATATTACTCTCATTATTATCAATCTAACTCATATTATTAGCCATATTGTGCTTATATGATCGATAGAACGACAATTACTATACTTATTACTCTTATTATTATCAATCCAACTCATATTATTAGCCATATTATGCTTATATGATCGATAGGACGACAATTACTATAATCATTACTCTTATTATTATCAATCTAACTCATATTATTAGCCATATTATGCTTATATAATCGATAGGACGACAATTACTATACTCATTACTCTTATTATTATCAATCTAACTCATATTATTAGCCATATTATGCTTATATGATCGATAGGACGACAATTACTATACTCATTACTCTTATTATTATCAATCTAACTCATATTATTAGCCATATTATGCTTATATGATCGGTAGGACGACAATTACTATACTCATTACTCTTATTATTATCAATCTAACTCATATTATTAGCCATATTATGCTTATATGATCGATAGGACGACAATTACTATACTCATTACTCTTATTATTATCAATCTAACTCATATTATTAGGCATATTATGCTTATATGATCGATATAACGACAATTACTATACTTATTACACTCACTGTTATCAATCCAACTCATATTACTAGCCATATTATGGTTATATGACCGATAGAACGACAATTACTATACATATTACTCTTATTATTATCAATCTAACTCATATTATTAGCCATATTATGCTTATATGATCGATAGGACGACAATTACTATACTCATTACTCTTATTATTATCAATCTAACTCATATTATTAGCCATATTATGCTTATATGATCGATATAACGACAATTACTATACTTATTACTCTCATTATTATCAATCTAACTCATATTATTAGCCATATTATGGTTATATGACCGATAGAACGACAATTACTATACTTATTACTCTCATTACTATCAATCTAACTCATATTATTAGCCATATTATGCTTATATGATCGATAGGACGACAATTACTATACTCATTACTCTTATCATTATCAATCTAAATCATATTATTAGCCATATTATGCTTATATGATCGATATAACGACAATTACTATACTTATTACACTCACTGTTATCAAACTAACTCATATTATTAGCCATATTATGGTTATATGACCGATAGATCGACAATTACTATACTTATTGCACTCACTGTTATCAAACTAACTCATATTATTAGCCATATTATGGTTATATGACCGATAGAACGACAATTACTATACTTATTACACTCACTGTTATCAAACTAACTCATATTATTAGCCATATTATGCTTATATGATCGATATAACCACAATTACTATACTTATTACTCTCATTATTATCAATCTAACTCATATTATTAGCCATATTATGGTTATATGACCGATAGCACGACAATTACTATACTTATTACTCTCATTATTATCAATCTAACTCATATTATTAGCCATATTATGGTTATATGACCGATAGAACGACAATTACTATACTTATTACTCTCATTACTATCAATCTAACTCATATTATTAGCCATATTATGCTTATATGATCGATAGGACGACAATTACTATACTCATTACTCTTATTATTATCAATCTAACTCATATTATTAGCCATATTATGCTTATATGATCGATATAACGACAATTACTATACTTATTACACTCACTGTTATCAAACTAACTCATATTATTGGCCATATTATGGTTATATGACCGATAGAACGACAATTACTATACTTATTACACTCACTATTATCAATCTAACTCATATTATTAGCCATATTATGGTTATATGACCGATAGAACGACAATTACTATTCTTATTACTCTTATTATTATCAATCTAACTCATATTATTAGCCATATTATGCTTATATGATCGATAGGACGACAATTACTATACTGATTACTCTTATCATTATCAATCTAAATCATATTATTAGCCATATTATGCTTATATGATCTATATAACGACAATTACTATACTTATTACACTCATTATTATCAATCTAACTCATATTATTAGCCATATTATGCTTATATGATCGATATAACGACAATTACTATACTTATTACTCTCATTATTATCAATCTAACTCATATTATTAGCCATATTATGGTTATATGACCGATAGAACGACAATTACTATACTTATTACTCTCATTACTATCAATCTAACTCATATTATTAGCCATATTATGCTTATATGATCGATAGGACGACAATTACTATACTCATTACTCTTATCATTATCAATCTAAATCATATTATTAGCCATATTATGCTTATATGATCGATATAACGACAATTACTATACTTATTACACTCACTGTTATCAAACTAACTCATATTATTAGCCATATTATGCTTATATGATCGATAGAACGACAATTACTATACTTATTACTCTCATTATTATCAATCTAACTCATATTATTAGCCATATTATGCTTATATGATCGATAGGACGACAATTACTATACTCATTACTCTTATTATTATCAATCTAACTCATATTATTAGCCATATTATGCGTATATGATCGATAGGACGACAATTACTATACTCATTACTCTTATCATTATCAATCTAAATCATATTATTAGCCATATTATGCTTATATGATCGATATAACGACAATTACTATACTTATTACACTCACTGTTATCAAACTAACTCATATTATTGGCCATATTATGGTTATATGACCGATAGAACGACAATTACTATACTTATTACACTCACTATTATGAATCTAACTCATATTATTAGCCATATTATGGTTATATGACCGATAGAACGACAATTACTATACTTATTACTCTTATTATTATCAATCTAACTCATATTATTACCCATATTATGCTTATATGATCGATAGGACGACAATTACTATACTGATTACTCTTATCATTATCAATCTAAATCATATTATTAGCCATATTATGCTTATATGATCGATATAACGACAATTACTATAATCATTACTCTTATTATTATCAATCTAACTCATATTATTAGCCATATTATGCTTATGTAATCGAAAGGACGACAATTACTATACTCATTACTCTTATTATTATCAATCTAACTCATATTATTAGCCATATTATGCTTATATGATCGATAGGACGACAATTACTATACTCATTACTCTTATTATTATCAATCTAACTCATATTATTAGGCATATTATGCTTATATGATCGATATAACGACAATTAATATACTTATTACTCTCATTATTATCAATCTAACTCATATTATTAGCCATATTGTGCTTATATGATCGATAGAACGACAATTACTATACTTATTACTCTTATTATTATCAATCTAACTCACATTATTAGCCATATTATGCTTATATGATCGATAGGACGACAATTACTATACATATTACTCTCATTTTTATCAATCTAACTCATATTATTAGCCATATTGTGCTTATATGATCGATAGAACGACAATTACTATACTTATTACTCTTATTATTATCAATCCAACTCATATTATTAGCCATATTATGCTTATATGATCGATAGGACGACAATTACTATAATCATTACTCTTATTATTATCAATCTAACTCATATTATTAGCCGTATTATGCTTATATAATCGATAGGACGACAATTACTATACTCATTACTCTTATTATTATCAATCTAACTCATATTATTAGCCATATTATGCTTATATGATCGATAGGACGACAATTACTATACTCATTACTCTTATTATTTACAATCTAACTCATATTATTAGCCATATTATGCTTATATGATCGATAGGACGACAATTACTATACTCATTACTCTTATTATTATCAATCTAACTCATATTATTAGCCATATTATGCTTATATGATCGATAGGACGACAATTACTATACTCATTACTCTTATTATTATCAATCTAACTCATATTATTAGGCATATTATGCTTATATGATCGATATAACGACAATTACTATACTTATTACACTCACTGTTATCAATCCAACTCATATTATTAGCCATATTATGCTTATATGATCGATAGGACGACAATAACTATACTAATTACTCTTATTATTATCAGTCTAACTCATATTATGAGCCATATTATGCTTATATGATCGATAGGACGACAATTACTATACTCATTACTCTTATTATTATCAATCTAACTCATATTATTAGCCATATTATGCTTCTATGATCGATAGGACGACAATTACTATACTCATTACTCTTATTATTATCAATCTAACTCATATTATTAGCCATATTATGCTTACATGATCGATAGGACGACAATTACTATACTCATTACTCTTATTATTATCAATCTAACTCATATTATTAGCCATATTATGCTTGTATGATCGATAGGACGACAATTACTATACTCATTACTCTTATTATTATCAATCTAACTCATATTATTAGGCATATTATGCTTATATGATCGATATAACGACAATTAATATACTTATTACTCTCATTATTATCAATCTAACTCATATTATTAGCCGTATTGTGCTTATATGATCGATAGAACGACAATTACTATACTTATTACTCTTATTATTATCAATCTAACTCACATTATTAGCCATATTATGCTTATATGATCGATAGGACGACAATTACTATACATATTACTCTCATTATTATCAATCAAACTCATATTATTAGCCATATTGTGCTTATATGATCGATAGAACGACAATTACTATACTTATTACTCTTATTATTATCAATCCAACTCATATTATTAGCCATATTATGCTTATATGATCGATAGGACGACAATTACTATAATCATTACTCTTATTATTATCAATCTAACTCATATTATTAGCGATATTATGCTTGTATGATCGATAGGACGACAATTACTATACTCATTACTCTTATTATTATCAATCTAACTCATATTATTAGGCATATTATGCTTATATGATCGATATAACGACAATTAATATACTTATTACTCTCATTATTATCAATCTAACTCATATTATTAGCCATATTATGCTTATATGATCGACAGGACGACAATAACTATACTCATTACTCTTATTATTATCAATCTAACTCATATTATTAGCCATATTATGCTTATATGATCGATAGGACGACAATTACTATACTCATTACTCTTATTATTATCAATCTAACTCATATTATTAGCCATATTATGCTTATATGATCGATAGGACGACAATTACTATACTCATTACTCTTATTATTATCAATCTAACTCATATTATTAGCCATATTATGCTTATATGATCGATATAACGACAATTACTATACTTATTACACTCACTGTTATCAAACTAACTCATATTATTGGCCATATTATGGTTATATGACCGATAGAACGACAATTACTATACTTATTACACTCACTATTATCAATCTAACTCATATTATTAGCCATATTATGGTTATATGACCGATAGAACGACAATTACTATACTTATTACTCTTATTATTATCAATCTAACTCATATTATTAGCCATATTATGCTTATATGATCGATAGGACGACAATTACTATACTGATTACTCTTATCATTATCAATCTAAATCATATTATTAGCCATATTATGCTTATATGATCGATATAACGACAATTACTATAATCATTACTCTTATTATTATCAATCTAACTCATATTATTAGCCATATTATGCTTATGTAATCGATAGGACGACAATTACTATACTCATTACTCTTATTATTATCAATCTAACTCATATTATTAGCCATATTATGCTTATATGATCGATAGGACGACAATTACTATACTCATTACTCTTATTATTATCAATCTAACTCATATTATTAGGCATATTATGCTTATATGATCGATATAACGACAATTAATATACTTATTACTCTCATTATTATCAATCTAACTCATATTATTAGCCATATTGTGCTTATATGATCGATAGAACGACAATTACTATACTTATTACTCTTATTATTATCAATCTAACTCACATTATTAGCCATATTATGCTTATATGATCGATAGGACGACAATTACTATACATATTACTCTCAGTATTATCAATCTAACTCATATTATTAGCCATATTGTGCTTATATGATCGATAGAACGACAATTACTATACTTATTACTCTTATTATTATCAATCTAACTCATATTATTAGCCATATTATGGTTATATGACCGATAGAACGACAATTACTATACTTATTACTCTCATTACTATCAATCTAACTCATATTATTAGCCATATTATGCTTATATGATCGATAGGACGACAATTACTATACTCATTACTCTTATCATTATCAATCTAAATCATATTATTAGCCATATTATGCTTATATGATCGATATAACGACAATTACTATACTTATTACACTCACTGTTATCAAACTAACTCACATTATTAGCCATATTATGCTTATATGATCGATAGGACGACAATTACTATACATATTACTCTCATTATTATCAATCTAACTCATATTATTAGCCATATTATGCTTATATGATCGATAGGACGACAATTACTATACTCATTACTCTTATTATTATCAATCTAACTCATATTATTAGCCATATTATGCTTATATGATCGATAGAACGACAATTACTATACTTATTACTCTTATTATTATCAATCTAACTCACATTATTAGCCATATTATGCTTATATGATCGATAGGACGACAATTACTATACATATTACTCTCATTATTATCAATCTAACTCATATTATTAGCCATATTGTGCTTATATGATCGATAGAACGACAATTACTATACTTATTACTCTTATTATTATCAATCCAACTCATATTATTAGCCATATTATGCTTATATGATCGATAGGACGACAATTACTATAATCATTACTCTTATTATTATCAATCTAACTCATATTATTAGCCATATTATGCTTATATAATCGATAGGACGACAATTACTATACTCATTACTCTTATTATTATCAATCTAACTCATATTATTAGCCATATTATGCTTATATGATCGATAGGACGACAATTACTATACTCATTACTCTTATTATTATCAATCTAACTCATATTATTAGCCATATTATGCTTATATGATCGGTAGGACGACAATTACTATACTCATTACTCTTATTATTATCAATCTAACTCATATTATTAGCCATATTATGCTTATATGATCGATAGGACGACAATTACTATACTCATTACTCTTATTATTATCAATCTAACTCATATTATTAGGCATATTATGCTTATATGATCGATATAACGACAATTACTATACTTATTACACTCACTGTTATCAATCCAACTCATATTACTAGCCATATTATGGTTATATGACCGATAGAACGACAATTACTATACATATTACTCTTATTATTATCAATCTAACTCATATTATTAGCCATATTATGCTTATATGATCGATAGGACGACAATTACTATACTCATTACTCTTATTATTATCAATCTAACTCATATTATTAGCCATATTATGCTTATATGATCGATATAACGACAATTACTATACTTATTACTCTCATTATTATCAATCTAACTCATATTATTAGCCATATTATGGTTATATGACCGATAGAACGACAATTACTATACTTATTACTCTCATTACTATCAATCTAACTCATATTATTAGCCATATTATGCTTATATGATCGATAGGACGACAATTACTATACTCATTACTCTTATCATTATCAATCTAAATCATATTATTAGCCATATTATGCTTATATGATCGATATAACGACAATTACTATACTTATTACACTCACTGTTATCAAACTAACTCATATTATTAGCCATATTATGGTTATATGACCGATAGATCGACAATTACTATACTTATTGCACTCACTGTTATCAAACTAACTCATATTATTAGCCATATTATGGTTATATGACCGATAGAACGACAATTACTATACTTATTACACTCACTGTTATCAAACTAACTCATATTATTAGCCATATTATGCTTATATGATCGATATAACCACAATTACTATACTTATTACTCTCATTATTATCAATCTAACTCATATTATTAGCCATATTATGGTTATATGACCGATAGCACGACAATTACTATACTTATTACTCTCATTATTATCAATCTAACTCATATTATTAGCCATATTATGGTTATATGACCGATAGAACGACAATTACTATACTTATTACTCTCATTACTATCAATCTAACTCATATTATTAGCCATATTATGCTTATATGATCGATAGGACGACAATTACTATACTCATTACTCTTATTATTATCAATCTAACTCATATTATTAGCCATATTATGCTTATATGATCGATATAACGACAATTACTATACTTATTACACTCACTGTTATCAAACTAACTCATATTATTGGCCATATTATGGTTATATGACCGATAGAACGACAATTACTATACTTATTACACTCACTATTATCAATCTAACTCATATTATTAGCCATATTATGGTTATATGACCGATAGAACGACAATTACTATTCTTATTACTCTTATTATTATCAATCTAACTCATATTATTAGCCATATTATGCTTATATGATCGATAGGACGACAATTACTATACTGATTACTCTTATCATTATCAATCTAAATCATATTATTAGCCATATTATGCTTATATGATCTATATAACGACAATTACTATACTTATTACACTCATTATTATCAATCTAACTCATATTATTAGCCATATTATGCTTATATGATCGATATAACGACAATTACTATACTTATTACTCTCATTATTATCAATCTAACTCATATTATTAGCCATATTATGGTTATATGACCGATAGAACGACAATTACTATACTTATTACTCTCATTACTATCAATCTAACTCATATTATTAGCCATATTATGCTTATATGATCGATAGGACGACAATTACTATACTCATTACTCTTATCATTATCAATCTAAATCATATTATTAGCCATATTATGCTTATATGATCGATATAACGACAATTACTATACTTATTACACTCACTGTTATCAAACTAACTCATATTATTAGCCATATTATGCTTATATGATCGATAGAACGACAATTACTATACTTATTACTCTCATTATTATCAATCTAACTCATATTATTAGCCATATTATGCTTATATGATCGATAGGACGACAATTACTATACTCATTACTCTTATTATTATCAATCTAACTCATATTATTAGCCATATTATGCGTATATGATCGATAGGACGACAATTACTATACTCATTACTCTTATCATTATCAATCTAAATCATATTATTAGCCATATTATGCTTATATGATCGATATAACGACAATTACTATACTTATTACACTCACTGTTATCAAACTAACTCATATTATTGGCCATATTATGGTTATATGACCGATAGAACGACAATTACTATACTTATTACACTCACTATTATGAATCTAACTCATATTATTAGCCATATTATGGTTATATGACCGATAGAACGACAATTACTATACTTATTACTCTTATTATTATCAATCTAACTCATATTATTACCCATATTATGCTTATATGATCGATAGGACGACAATTACTATACTGATTACTCTTATCATTATCAATCTAAATCATATTATTAGCCATATTATGCTTATATGATCGATATAACGACAATTACTATAATCATTACTCTTATTATTATCAATCTAACTCATATTATTAGCCATATTATGCTTATGTAATCGAAAGGACGACAATTACTATACTCATTACTCTTATTATTATCAATCTAACTCATATTATTAGCCATATTATGCTTATATGATCGATAGGACGACAATTACTATACTCATTACTCTCATTATTATCAATCTAACTCATATTATTAGCCATATTGTGCTTATATGATCGATAGAACGACAATTACTATACTTATTACTCTTATTATTATCAATCTAACTCACATTATTAGCCATATTATGCTTATATGATCGATAGGACGACAATTACTATACATATTACTCTCATTTTTATCAATCTAACTCATATTATTAGCCATATTGTGCTTATATGATCGATAGAACGACAATTACTATACTTATTACTCTTATTATTATCAATCCAACTCATATTATTAGCCATATTATGCTTATATGATCGATAGGACGACAATTACTATAATCATTACTCTTATTATTATCAATCTAACTCATATTATTAGCCGTATTATGCTTATATAATCGATAGGACGACAATTACTATACTCATTACTCTTATTATTATCAATCTAACTCATATTATTAGCCATATTATGCTTATGTATTCGATAGGACGACAATTACTATACTCATTACTCTTATTATTATCAATCTAACTCATATTATTAGCCATATTGTGCTTATATGATCGATAGGACGACAATTACTATACTCATTACTCTTATTATTATCAATCTAACTCATATTATTAGGCATATTATGCTTATATGATCGATATAACGACAATTACTATACTTATTACACTCACTGTTATCAATCCAACTCATATTATTAGCCATATTATGCTTATATGATCGATAGGACGACAATAACTATACTAATTACTCTTATTATTATCAGTCTAACTCATATTATGAGCCATATTATGCTTATATGATCGATAGGACGACAATTACTATACTCATTACTCTTATTATTATCAATCTAACTCATATTATTAGCCATATTATGCTTCTATGATCGATAGGACGACAATTACTATACTCATTACTCTTATTATTATCAATCTAACTCATATTATTAGCCATATTATGCTTACATGATCGATAGGACGACAATTACTATACTCATTACTCTTATTATTATCAATCTAACTCATATTATTAGCCATATTATGCTTGTATGATCGATAGGACGACAATTACTATACTCATTACTCTTATTATTATCAATCTAACTCATATTATTAGGCATATTATGCTTATATGATCGATATAACGACAATTAATATACTTATTACTCTCATTATTATCAATCCAACTCATATTATTAGCCATATTATGCTTATATGATCGATAGGACGACAATAACTATACTAATTACTCTTATTATTATCAGTCTAACTCATATTATGAGCCATATTATGCTTATATGATCGATAGGACGACAATTACTATACTCATTACTCTTATTATTATCAATCCAACTCATATTATTAGCCATATTATGCTTATATGATCGATAGGACGACAATAACTATACTAATTACTCTTATTATTATCAGTCTAACTCATATTATGAGCCATATTATGCTTATATGATCGATAGGACGACAATTACTATACTCATTACTCTTATTATTATCAATCTAACTCATATTATTAGCCATATTATGCTTCTATGATCGATAGGACGACAATTACTATACTCATTACTCTTATTATTATCAATCTAACTCATATTATTAGCCATATTATGCTTACATGATCGATAGGACGACAATTACTATACTCATTACTCTTATTATTATCAATCTAACTCATATTATTAGCCATATTATGCTTGTATGATCGATAGGACGACAATTACTATACTCATTACTCTTATTATTATCAATCTAACTCATATTATTAGGCATATTATGCTTATATGATCGATATAACGACAATTAATATACTTATTACTCTCATTATTATCAATCTAACTCATATTATTAGCCGTATTGTGCTTATATGATCGATAGAACGACAATTACTATACTTATTACTCTTATTATTATCAATCTAACTCACATTATTAGCCATATTATGCTTATATGATCGCTATAACGACAATTACTATACTTATTACTCTCATTATTATCAATCTAACTCACATTATTAGCCATATTATGGTTATATGACCGATAGAACGACAATTACTATGCTTATTACTCTTATTATTATCAATCTAACTCATATTATTAGCCATATTATGGTTATATGACCGATAGAACGACAATTACTATACTTATTACTCTTATTATTATCAATCTAACTCATATTATTAGCCATATTATGCTTATATGATCGATAGGACGACAATTACTATACTGATTACTCTTATCATTATCAATCTAAATCATATTATTAGCCATATTATGCTTATATGATCGATATAACGACAATTACTATACTTATTACACTCACTGTTATCAATCCAACTCATATTACTAGCCATATTATGGTTATATGACCGATAGAACGACAATTACTATACATATTACTCTTATTATTATCAATCTAACTCATATTATTAGCCATATTATGCTTATATGATCGATAGGACGACAATTACTATACTCATTACTCTTATTATTATCAATCTAACTCATATTATTAGCCATATTATGCTTATATGATCGATATAACGACAATTACTACACTTATTACACTCACTGTTATCAAACTAACTCATATTATTGGCCATATTATGGTTATATGACCGATAGAACGACAATTACTATACTTATTACACTCACTATTATCAATCTAACTCATATTATTAGCCATATTATGGTTATATGACCGATAGAACGACAATTACTATACTTATTACTCTTATTATTATCAATCTAACTCATATTATTAGCCATATTATGCTTATATGATCGATAGGACGACAATTACTCTACTGATTACTCTTATCATTATCAATCTAAATCATATTATTAGCCATATTATGCTTATATGATCGATATAACGACAATTACTATACTTATTACACTCATTATTATCAATCTAACTCATATTATTAGCCATATTATGGTTATATGACCGATAGCACGACAATTACTATACTTATTACACTCACTATTATGAATCTAACTCATATTATTAGCCATATTATGGTTATATGACCGATAGAACGACAATTACTATACTTATTACTCTTATTATTATCAATCTAACTCATATTATTACCCATATTATGCTTATATGATCGATAGGACGACAATTACTATACTGATTACTCTTATCATTATCAATCTAAATCATATTATTAGCCATATTATGCTTATATGATCGATATAACGACAATTACTATAATCATTACTCTTATTATTATCAATCTAACTCATATTATTAGCCATATTATGCTTATGTAATCGAAAGGACGACAATTACTATACTCATTACTCTTATTATTATCAATCTAACTCATATTATTAGCCATATTATGCTTATATGATCGATAGGACGACAATTACTATACTCATTACTCTCATTATTATCAATCTAACTCATATTATTAGCCATATTGTGCTTATATGATCGATAGAACGACAATTACTATACTTATTACTCTTATTATTATCAATCTAACTCACATTATTAGCCATATTATGCTTATATGATCGATAGGACGACAATTACTATACATATTACTCTCATTTTTATCAATCTAACTCATATTATTAGCCATATTGTGCTTATATGATCGATAGAACGACAATTACTATACTTATTACTCTTATTATTATCAATCCAACTCATATTATTAGCCATATTATGCTTATATGATCGATAGGACGACAATTACTATAATCATTACTCTTATTATTATCAATCTAACTCATATTATTAGCCGTATTATGCTTATATAATCGATAGGACGACAATTACTATACTCATTACTCTTATTATTATCAATCTAACTCATATTATTAGCCATATTATGCTTATGTATTCGATAGGACGACAATTACTATACTCATTACTCTTATTATTATCAATCTAACTCATATTATTAGCCATATTGTGCTTATATGATCGATAGGACGACAATTACTATACTCATTACTCTTATTATTATCAATCTAACTCATATTATTAGGCATATTATGCTTATATGATCGATATAACGACAATTACTATACTTATTACACTCACTGTTATCAATCCAACTCATATTATTAGCCATATTATGCTTATATGATCGATAGGACGACAATAACTATACTAATTACTCTTATTATTATCAGTCTAACTCATATTATGAGCCATATTATGCTTATATGATCGATAGGACGACAATTACTATACTCATTACTCTTATTATTATCAATCTAACTCATATTATTAGCCATATTATGCTTCTATGATCGATAGGACGACAATTACTATACTCATTACTCTTATTATTATCAATCTAACTCATATTATTAGCCATATTATGCTTACATGATCGATAGGACGACAATTACTATACTCATTACTCTTATTATTATCAATCTAACTCATATTATTAGCCATATTATGCTTGTATGATCGATAGGACGACAATTACTATACTCATTACTCTTATTATTATCAATCTAACTCATATTATTAGGCATATTATGCTTATATGATCGATATAACGACAATTAATATACTTATTACTCTCATTATTATCAATCCAACTCATATTATTAGCCATATTATGCTTATATGATCGATAGGACGACAATAACTATACTAATTACTCTTATTATTATCAGTCTAACTCATATTATGAGCCATATTATGCTTATATGATCGATAGGACGACAATTACTATACTCATTACTCTTATTATTATCAATCTAACTCATATTATTAGCCATATTATGCTTCTATGATCGATAGGACGACAATTACTATACTCATTACTCTTATTATTATCAATCTAACTCATATTATTAGCCATATTATGCTTACATGATCGATAGGACGACAATTACTATACTCATTACTCTTATTATTATCAATCTAACTCATATTATTAGCCATATTATGCTTGTATGATCGATAGGACGACAATTACTATACTCATTACTCTTATTATTATCAATCTAACTCATATTATTAGGCATATTATGCTTATATGATCGATATAACGACAATTAATATACTTATTACTCTCATTATTATCAATCTAACTCATATTATTAGCCGTATTGTGCTTATATGATCGATAGAACGACAATTACTATACTTATTACTCTTATTATTATCAATCTAACTCACATTATTAGCCATATTATGCTTATATGATCGCTATAACGACAATTACTATACTTATTACTCTCATTATTATCAATCTAACTCACATTATTAGCCATATTATGGTTATATGACCGATAGAACGACAATTACTATGCTTATTACTCTTATTATTATCAATCTAACTCATATTATTAGCCATATTATGGTTATATGACCGATAGAACGACAATTACTATACTTATTACTCTTATTATTATCAATCTAACTCATATTATTAGCCATATTATGCTTATATGATCGATAGGACGACAATTACTATACTGATTACTCTTATCATTATCAATCTAAATCATATTATTAGCCATATTATGCTTATATGATCGATATAACGACAATTACTATACTTATTACACTCACTGTTATCAATCCAACTCATATTACTAGCCATATTATGGTTATATGACCGATAGAACGACAATTACTATACATATTACTCTTATTATTATCAATCTAACTCATATTATTAGCCATATTATGCTTATATGATCGATAGGACGACAATTACTATACTCATTACTCTTATTATTATCAATCTAACTCATATTATTAGCCATATTATGCTTATATGATCGATATAACGACAATTACTACACTTATTACACTCACTGTTATCAAACTAACTCATATTATTGGCCATATTATGGTTATATGACCGATAGAACGACAATTACTATACTTATTACACTCACTATTATCAATCTAACTCATATTATTAGCCATATTATGGTTATATGACCGATAGAACGACAATTACTATACTTATTACTCTTATTATTATCAATCTAACTCATATTATTAGCCATATTATGCTTATATGATCGATAGGACGACAATTACTCTACTGATTACTCTTATCATTATCAATCTAAATCATATTATTAGCCATATTATGCTTATATGATCGATATAACGACAATTACTATACTTATTACACTCATTATTATCAATCTAACTCATATTATTAGCCATATTATGGTTATATGACCGATAGCACGACAATTACTATGCTTATTACTCTTATTATTATCAATCTAACTCATATTATTAGCCATATTATGCTTATATGATCGATAGAACGACAATTACTATACTTATTACTCTTATTATTATCAATCTAACTCACATTATTAGCCATATTATGCTTATATGATCGATAGGACGACAATTACTATACATATTTCTCTCATTATTATCAATCTAACTCATATTATTAGCCATATTGTGCTTATATGATCGATAGAACGACAATTACTATACTTATTACTCTTGTTATTATCAATCCAACTCATATTATTAGCCATATTATGCTTATATGATCGATAGGACGACAATTACTATAATCATTACTCTTATTATTATCAATCTAACTCATATTATTAGCCATATTATGCTTATGTATTCGATAGGACGACAATTACTATACTCATTACTCTTATTATTATCAATCTAACTCATATTATTAGCCATATTGTGCTTATATGATCGATAGAACGACAATTACTATACTTATTACTCTTATTATTATCAATCTAACTCACATTATTAGCCATATTATGCTTATATGATCGATAGGACGACAATTACTATACATATTACTCTCATTATTATCAATCTAACTCATATTATTAGCCATATTGTGCTTATATGATCGATAAAACGACAATTACTATACTTATTACTCTTATTATTATCAATCCAACTCATATTATTAGCCATATTATGCTTATATGATCGATAGGACGACAATTACTATAATCATTACTCTTATTATTATCAATCTAACTCATATTATTAGCCATATTATGCTTATATAATCGATAGGACGACAATTACTATACTCATTACTCTTATTATTATCAATCTAACTCATATTATTAGCCATATTATGCTTATATGATCGATAGGACGACAATTACTATACTCATTACTCTTATTATTATCAATCTAACTCATATTATTAGCCATATTATGCTTATATGATCGATAGGACGACAATTACTATACTCATTACTCTTATCATTATCTATCTAAATCATATTATTAGCCATATTATGCTTATATGATCGATATAACGACAATTACTATACTTATTACACTCACTGTTATCAAACTAACTCATATTATTAGCCATATTATGGTTATATGACCGATAGAACGACAATTACTATACTTATTACACTCACTATTATCAATCTAACTCATATTATTAGCCATATTATGGTGATATGACCGATAGAACGACAATTACTATACTTATTACTCTTATTATTATCAATCTAACTCATATTATTAGCCATATTATGCTTATATGATCGATAGGACGACAATTACTATACTCATTACTCTTATTATTATCAATCTAACTCATATTATTAGCCATATTATGCTTATATGATCGATATAACGACAATTACTATACTTATTACTCTCATTATTATCAATCTAACTCATATTATTAGCCATATTATGGTTATATGACCGATAGAACGACAATTACTATGCTTATTACTCTTATTATTATCAATCTAACTCATATTATTAGACATATTATGCTTATATGATCGATAGAACGACAATTACTATACTTATTACTCTCATTATTATCAATCTAACTCATATTATTAGCCATATTATGCTTATATGATCGATAGGACGACAATTACTATACTCATTACTCTTATCATTATCAATCTAAATCATATTATTAGCCATATTATGCTTATATGATCGATATAACGACAATTACTATACTTATTACACTCACTGTTATCAAACTAACTCATATTATTAGCCATATTATGGTTATATGACCGATAGAACGACAATTACTATACTTATTACACTCACTGTTATCAAACCAACTCATATTATTAGCCATATTATGGTTATATGACCAATAGAACGACAATTACTATACTTATTACACTCACTATTATCAATCTAACTCATATTATTAGCCATATTATGGTTATATGACCGATAGAACGACAATTACTATACTTATTACTCTTATTATTATCAATCTAACTCATATTATTAGCCATATTATGCTTATATGATCGATAGGACGACAATTACTATACTCATTACTCTTATTATTATCAATCTAACTCATATTATTAGCCATATTATGCTTATATGATCGATATAACCACAATTACTATACTTATTACTCTCATTATAATCAATCTAACTCATATTATTAGCCATATTATGGTTATATGACCGATAGCACGACAATTACTATGCTTATTACTCTTATTATTATCAATCTAACTCATATTATTAGCCATATTATGCTTATATGATCGATAGAACGACAATTACTATACTTATTACTCTCATTATTATCAATCTAACTCATATTATTAGCCATATTATGCTTATATGATCGATAGGTCGACAATTACTATACTGATTACTCTTATCATTATCAATCTAAATCATATTATTAGCCATATTATGCTTATATGATCGATATAACGACAATTACTATACTTATTACACTCATTATTATCAATCTAACTCATATTATTAGCCATATTATGGTTATATGACCGATAGCACGACAATTACTATGCTTATTACTCTTATTATTATCAATCTAACTCATATTATTAGCCATATTATGCTTATATGATCGATAGAACGACAATTACTATACTTATTACTCTTATTATTATCAATCTAACTCACATTATTAGCCATATTATGCTTATATGATCGATAGGACGACAATTACTATACATATTACTCTCATTATTATCAATCTAACTCATATTATTAGCCATATTGTGCTTATATGATCGATAGAACGACAATTACTATACTTATTACTCTTATTATTATCAATCCAACTCATATTATTAGCCATATTATGCTTATATGATCGATAGGACGACAACTACTATAATCATTACTCTTATTATTATCAATCTAACTCATATTATTAGCCATATTATGCTTATGTAATCGATAGGACGACAATTACTATACTCATTACTCTTATTATTATCAATCTAACTCATATTATTAGCCATATTATGCTTATATGATCGATAGGACGACAATTACTATACTCATTACTCATATTATTATCAATCTAACTCATATTATTAGCCATATTATGGTTATATGACCGATAGAACGACAATTACTATACTTATTGCACTCACTGTTATCAAACTAACTCATATTATTAGCCATATTATGGTTATATGACCGATAGAACGACAATTACTATACTTATTACACTCACTGTTATCAAACTAACTCATATTATTAGCCATATTATGGTTATATGACCAATAGAACGACAATTACTATACTTATTACACTCACTACTATCAATCTAACTCATATTATTAGCCATATTATGGTTATATGACCGATAGAACGACAATTACTATACTTATTACTCTTATTATTATCAATCTAACTCATATTATTAGCCATATTATGCTTATATGATCGATAGGACGACAATTACTATACTCATTACTCTTATTATTATCAATCTATCTCATATTATTAGCCATATTATGCTTATATGATCGATATAACCACAATTACTATACTTATTACTCTCATTATTATCAATCTAACTCATATTATTAGCCATATTATGGTTATATGACCGATAGCACGACAATTACTATGCTTATTACTCTTATTATTATCAATCTAACTCATATTATTAGCCATATTATGCTTATATGATCGATAGAACGACAATTACTATACTTATTACTCTCATTATTATCAATCTAACTCATATTATTAGCCATATTATGCTTATATGGTCGATAGGACGACAATTACTATACTGATTACTCTTATCATTATCAATCTAAATCATATTATTAGCCATATTATGCTTATATGATCGATATAACGACAATTACTATACTTATTACACTCATTATTATCAATCTAACTCATATTATTAGCCATATTATGGTTATATGACCGATAGCACGACAATTACTATGCTTATTACTCTTATTATTATCAATCTAACTCATATTATTAGCCATATTATGCTTATATGATCGATAGAACGACAATTACTATACTTATTACTCTTATTATTATCAATCTAACTCACATTATTAGCCATATTATGCTTATATGATCGATAGGACGACAATTACTATACATATTACTCTCATTATTATCAATCTAACTCATATTATTAGCCATATTGTGCTTATATGATCGATAGAACGACAATTACTATACTTATTACTCTTATTATTATCAATCCAACTCATATTATTAGCCATATTATGCTTATATGATCGATAGGACGACAATTACTATAATCATTACTCTTATTATTATCAATCTAACTAATATTATTAGCCATATTATGCTTATGTAATCGATAGGACGACAATTACTATACTCATTACTCTTATTATTATCAATCTAACTCATATTATTAGCCATATTATGCTTATATGATCGATAGGACGACAATTACTATACTCATTACTCATATTATTATCAATCTAACTCATATTATTAGCCATATTATGCTTATATGATCGATAGGACGACAATTACTATACTCATGACTCTTATCATTTTCAATCTAAATCATATTATTAGCCATATTATGCTTATATGATCGATATAACGACAATTACTATACTTATTACACTCACTTTAATCAAACTAACTCATATTATTAGCCATATTGTGCTTATATGATCGATAGAACGACAATTACTATACTTATTACTCTCATTATTATCAATCTAACTCATATTATTAGCCATATTATGGTTATATGACCGATAGAACGACAATTACTATGCTTATTACTCTTATTATTATCAATCTAACTCATATTATTAGCCATATTATGCTTATATGATCGATATAACGACAACTACTATACTTATTACTCTCATTATTATCAATCTAACTCATATTATTAGCCATATTATGGTTATATGACCGATAGAACGACAATTACTATGCTTATTACTCTTATTATTATCAATCTAACTCATATTATTAGCCATATTATGCTTACATGATCGATAGGACGACAATTACTATACTCATTACTCTTATTATTATCAATCTAACTCATATTATTAGCCATATTATGCTTATATGATTGATAGAACGACAATTACTATACTTATTACTCCCATTATTATCAATCTAACTCATATTATTATCCATATTGTGCTTATATGATCGATAGAACGACAATTACTATACTTATTACTCTTATTATTATCAATCTAACTCATATTATTAGCCATATTATGCTTATATGATCGATAGGACGACAATTACTATACTCATTACTCTTATTATTATCAATCTAACTCATATTCTAAGCCATATTATGCTTATATGATCGATAGGACGACAATTACTATACTCATTACTCTTATTATTATCAACCTAACTCATATTATTAGCCATATTATGCTTATATGATCGATAGGACGACAATTACTATACTCATTACTCTTATCATTATCAATCTAAATCATATTATTAGCCATATTATGCTTATATGATCGATATAACGACAATTACTATACTTATTACACTCACTGTTATCAAACTAACTCATATTATTAGCCATATTATGGTTATATGACCGATAGAACGACAATTACTATACTTATTACACTCACTATTATCAATCTAACTCATATTATTAGCCATATTATGGTGATATGACCGATAGAACGACAATTACTATGCTTATTACTCTTATTATTATCAATCTAACTCATATTCTTAGCCATATTATGCTTATATGATCGATAGGACGACAATTACTATACTCATTACTCTTATTATTATCAATCTAACTCATATTATTAGCCATATTATGCTTATATGATCGATATAACGACAATTACTATACTTATTACTCTCATTATTATCAATCTAACTCATATTATTAGCCATATTATGGTTGTATCACCGATAGAACGACAATTACTATGCTTATTACTCTTATTATTATCAATCTAACTCATATTATTAGCCATATTATGCTTATATGATCGATAGGACGACAATTACTATACTCATTACTCTTATCATTATCAATCTAAATCATATTATTAGCCATATTATGCTTATATGATCGATATAACGACAATTACTATTCTTATTACACTCACTGTTATCAAACTAACTCATATTATTAGCCATATTATGCTTATATGATCGATATGACGACAATTACTATGCTTATTACTCTTATTATTATCAATCTAACTCATATTATTAGCCATATTATGCTTATATGATCGATAGGACGACAATTACTATACTCATTACTCTTATTATTATCAATCTAACTCACATTATTAGCCATATTATGCTTATATGATTGATAGAACGACAATTACTATACTTATTACTCCCATTATTATCAATCTAACTCATATTATTATCCATATTGTGCTTATATGATCGATAGAAGGACAATTACTATACTTATTACTCTTATTATTATCAATCTAACTCATATTATTAGCCATATTATGCTTATATGATCGATAGGACGACAATTACTATACTCATTACTCTTATTATTATCAATCTAACTCATATTATTAGCCATATTATGCTTATATGATCGATAGGACGACAATTACTATACTCATTACTCTTATTATTATCAATCTAACTCATATTATTAGGCATATTATGCTTATATGATCGATATAACGACAATTACTATACTTATTACACTCACTGTTATCAATCCAACTCATATTACTAGCCATATTATGGTTATATGACCGATAGAACGACAATTACTATACTTATTACTCTTATTGTTATCAATCTAACTCACATTATTAGCCATATTATGCTTATATGATCGATAGGACGACAATTACTATACATATTACTCTCATTATTATCAATCTAACTCATATTATTAGCCATATTGTGCTTATATGATCGATAGAACGACAATTACTATACTCATTACTCTTATTATTATCAATCTAACTCATATTATTAGCCATATTATGCTTATATGATCGATATAACGACAATTACTATACTTATTACTCTCATTATTATCAATCTAACTCATATTATTAGCCATATTATGGTTATATCACCGATAGAACGACAATTACTATGCTTATTACTCTTATTATTATCAATCTAACTCATATTATTAGCCACATTATGCTTACATGATCGATAGGACGACAATTACTATACTCATTACTCTTATTATTATCAATCTAACTCATATTATTAGGCATATTATGCTTATATGATCGATATAACGACAATTACTATACTTATTACTCCCATTATTTTCAATCTAACTCATATTATTAGCCATATTGTGCTTATATGATCGATAGAGCGACAATTACTATACTTATTGCTCAAATTATTATCAATCTAACTCACATTATTAGCCATATTATCTTTATATGATCGATAGGACGACAATTACTATACATATTACTCTCATTATTATCAATCAAACTCATATTATTAGCCATATTGTGCTTATATGATCAATAGAACGACAATTACTATACTTATTACTCTTATTATTATCAATCCAACTCATATTATTAGCCATATTATGCTTATATGATCGATAGGACGACAATTACTATACTCATTACTCTTATTATTATCAATCTAACTCATATTATTAGCCATATTATGCTTATATGATCGATATAACGACAATTACTATACTTATTACACTCACTGTTATCAAACTAACTCATATTATTAGCCATATTATGGTTATATGACCGATAGAACGACAATTACTATGCTTATTACTCTTATTATTATCAATCTAACTCATATTATTAGCCATATTATGCTTAAATGATCGATAGGACGACAATTACTATACTCATTACTCTTATTATTATCAATCTAACTCATATTATTAGCCATATTATGCTTATATGATCGATAGGACGACAATTACTATACTCATTACTCTTATTATTATCAATCTAACTCATATTATTAGGCATATTATGCTTATATGATCGATATAACGACAGTTACTATACTTATTACACTCACTGTTATCAATCCAACTCATATTACTAGCCATATTATGGTTATATGACCGATAGAAGGACAATTACTATACTTATTACTCTTATTATTATCAATCTAACTCATATTATTAGCCATATTATGCTTATATGATCGATAGGACGACAATTACTATACTCATTACTCTTACTATTATCAATCTAACTCATATTATTAGCCATATTATGCTTATATAATCGATATAACGACAATTACTATACTTATTACTCTCATTATTATCAATCTAACTCATATTATTAGCCATATTATGGTTATATCACCGATAGAACGACAATTACTATGCTTATTACTCTTATTATTATCAATCTAACTCATATTATTAGCCATATTATGCTTATATGATCGATATAACGACAATTACTATACTTATTACTCTCATTATTATCAATCTAACTCATATTATTAGCCATATTATGGTTATATCACCGATAGAACGACAATTACTATGCTTATTACTCTTATTATTATCAATCTAACTCATATTATTAGCCATATTATGCTTAAATGATCGATAGGACGACAATTACTATACTCATTACTCTTATTATTATCAATCTAACTCATATTATTAGCCATATTATGCTTATATGATCGATAGGACGACAATTACTATACTCATTACTCTTATTATTATCAATCTAACTCATATTATTAGGCATATTATGCTTATATGATCGATATAACGACAATTACTATACATATTACTCTCATTATTATCAATCTAACTCATATTATTAGCCATATTGTGCTTATATGATCGATAGAACGACAATTACTATACTTATTACTCTTATTATTATCAATCCAACTCATATTATTAGCCATATTATGCTTATATGATCGATAGAACGACAATTACTATACTTATTACTCTTATTATTATCAATCTAACTCACATTATTAGCCATATTATGCTTATATGATCGATAGGACGACAATTACTATACATATTACTCTCATTATTATCAATCTAACTCATATTATTAGCCATATTGTGCTTATATGATCGATAGAACGACAATTACTATACTTATTACTCTTATTATTATCAATCCAACTCATATTGTTAGCCATATTATGCTTATATGATCGATAGGACGACAATTACTATACTCATTACTCTTATTATTATCAATCTAACTCATATTATTAGCCATATTATGCTTATATGATCGATAGGACGCCAATTACTATACTCATTACTCTTATCATTATCAATCTAAATCATATTATTAGCCATATTATGCTTATATGATCGATATAACGACAATTACTATACTTATTACACTCACTGTTATCAATCTAACTCATATTATTAGCCATATTGTGCTTATATGATCGATAGAACGACAATTACTATACTCATTACTCTTATTATTATCAATCTAACTCATATTATTAGCCATATTATGCTTATATGATCGATATAGCGACAATTACTATACTTATTACTCTCATTATTATCAATCTAACTCATATTATTAGCCATATTATGGTTATATCACCGAAAGAACGACAATTACTATGCTTATTACTCTTATTATTATCAATCTAACTCATATTATTAGCCATATTATGCTTATATGATCGATAGAACGACAATTACTATACTTATTACTCTCATTATTATCAACCTAACTCATATTATTAGCCATATTATGCTTATATGATCGATAGGACGACAATTACTATACTCATTACTCTTATTATTATCAATCTAACTCATATTATTAGCCATATTATGCTTACATGATCGATAGGACGACAATTACTATACTCATTACTCTTATTATTATCAATCTAACTCATATTATTACGCATATTATGCTTATATGATCGATATAACGACAATTACTATACTTATTACTCTCATTATTATCAATCTAACTCATATTATTAGCCATATTGTGCTTATATGATCGATAGAACGACAATTACTATACTTATTACTCTTATTATTATCAACCAAACTCATATTATTAGCCATATTATGCTTATATGATCGATAGGACGACAATTACTATACTCATTACTCTTATTATTATCAATCTAACTCATATTATTAGCCATATTATGCTTATATGATCGATATAACGACAATTACTATACTTATTACACTCACTGTTATCAATCTAACTCATATTATTAGCCATTTTATGCTTATATGATCGATAGGACGACAATTACTATACTCATTACTCTTATTATTATCAATCTAACTCATATTATTAGCCATATTATGCTTATATGATCGATAGGACGACAATAACTATACTCATTACTCTTATTATTATCAGTCTAACTCATATTATTAGCCATATTATGCTTATATGATCGATAGGACGACAATTACTATGCTCATTACTCTTATTATTATCAATCTAACTCATATTATTAGCCATATTATGCTTATATGATCGATATAACGACAATTACTATACTTATTACTCTCATTATTATCAATCTAACTCATATTATTAGCCATATTATGGTTATATCACCGATAGAACGACAATTACTATGCTTATTACTCTTATTATTATCAATCTAACTCATATTATTAGCCATATTATGCTTATATGATCGATAGGACGACAATTACTATACTCATTACTCTTACTATTATCAATCTAACTCATATTATTAGCCATATTATGCTTATATGATCGATATAACGACAATTACTATACTTATTACTCTCATTATTATCAATCTAACTCATATTATTAGCCATATTATGGTTATATCACCGATAGAACGACAATTACTATGCTTATTACTCTTATTATTATCAATCTAACTCATATTATTAGCCATATTATGCTTAAATGATCGATAGGACGACAATTACTATACTCATTACTCTTATTATTATCAATCTAACTCATATTATTAGCCATATTATGCTTAAATGATCGATAGGACGACAATTACTATACTCATTACTCTTATTATTATCAATCTAACTCATATTATTAGCCATATTATGCTTATATGATCGATAGGACGACAATTACTATACTCATTACTCTTATTATTATCAATCTAACTCATATTATTAGGCATATTATGCTTATATGATCGATAGGACGACAATTACTATACTCATTACTCTTATTATTATCAATCTAACTCATATTATTAGCCATATTATGCTTATATGATCGATATAACGACAATTACTATACTTATTACACTCACTGTTATCAATCTAACTCATATTATTAGCCATATTATGCTTATATGATCGATAGGACGACAATTACTATACTCATTACTCTTATTATTATCAATCTAACTCATATTATTAGCCATATTATGCTTATATGATCGATAGGACGACAATAACTATACTCATTACTCTTATTATTATCAGTCTAACTCATATTATTAGCCATATTATGCTTGTATGATCGATAGGACGACAATTACTATACTCATTACTCTTATTATTATCAATCTAACTCATATTATTAGGCATATTATGCTTATATGATCGATATAACGACAATTACTATTCTTATTACTCTCATTGTTATCAATCTAACTCATATTATTAGCCATATTGTGCTTATATGATCGATAGAACGACAATTACTATACTTATTACTCTTATTATTATCAATCTAACTCACATTATTAGCCATATTATGCTTATATGATCGATAGGACGACAATTACTATACACATTACTCTCATTATTATCAATCTAACTCATATTATTAGCCATATTGTGCTTATATGATCGATAGAACGACAATTACTATACTTATTACTCTTATTATTATCAATCCAACTCATATTATTAGCCATATTGTGCTTATATGATCGATAGAACGACAATTACTGTACTTATTACTCTTATTATTATCAATCTAACTCACATTATTAGCCATATTATGCTTATATGATCGATAGGACGACAATTACTATACTCATTACTCTTATTATTATCAATCTAACTCATATTATTAGCCATATTATGCTTATATGATCGATAGAACGACAATTACTATACTCATTACTCTTATCATTATCAATCTAAATCATATTATTAGCCATATTATGCTTATATGATCGATATAACGACAATTACTATACTTATTACACTCACTGTTATCAAACTAACTCATATTATTAGCCATATTATGGTTATATGACCGATAGAACGACAATTACTATACTTATTACACTCACTATTATCAATCTAACTCATATTATTAGCCATATTATGGTGATATGACCGATAGAACGACAATTACTATGCTTATTACTCTTATTATTATCAATCTAACTCATATTATTAGCCATATTATGCTTATATGATCGATAGGACGACAATTACTATACTCATTACTATTACTATTATCAATCTAACTCATATTATTAGCCATATTATGCTTATATGATCGATATAACGACAATTACTATACTTATTACTCTCATTATTATCAATCTAACTCATATTATTAGCCATATTATGGTTATATCACCGATAGAACGACAATTACTATGCTTATTACTCTTATTATTATCAATCTAACTCATATTATTAGCCATATTATGCTTATATGATCGATATAACGACAATTACTATACTTATTACTCTCATTATTATCAATCTAACTCATATTATTAGCCATATCATGGTTATATCACCGATAGAACGACAATTACTATGCTTATTACTCTTATTATTATCAATCTAACTCATATTATTAGCCATATTATGCTTAAATGATCGATAGGACGACAATTACTATACTCATTACTCTTATTATTATCAATCTAACTCATATTATTAGCCATATTATGCTTATATGATCGATAGGACGACAATTACTATACTCATTACTCTTATTAATATCAATCTAGCTCATATTATTAGGCATATTATGCTTATATGATCGATATAACGACAATTACTATACTTATTACACTCACTGTTATCAATCCAACTCATATTACTAGCCATATTATGGTTATATGACCGATAGAAGGACAATTACTATACTTATTACTCTTATTATTATCAATCTAACTCATATTATTAGCCATATTATGCTTATATGATCGATAGGACGACAATTACTATACTCATTACTCTTCTTATTATCAATCTAACTCATATTATTAGCCATATTATGCTTATATGATCGATATAACGACAATTACTATACTTATTACACTCACTGTTATCAATCTAACTCATATTATTAGCCATATTATGCTTATATGATCGATAGGACGACAATTACTATACTCATTACTCTTATTATTATCAATCTAACTCATATTATTAGCCATATTATGCTTATATGATCGATAGGACGACAATTACTATACTCATTACTCTTATCATTATCAATCTAAATCATATTATTAGCCATATTATGCTTATATGATCGATATAACGACAATTACTATACTTGTTACACTCACTGTTATCAATCTAACTCATATTATTAGCCATATTGTGCTTATATGATCGATAGAACGACAATTACTATACTCATTACTCTTATTATTATCAATCTAACTCATATTATTAGCCATATTATGCTTATATGATCGATATAACGACAATTACTATACTTATTACTCTCATTATTATCAATCTAACTCATATTATTAGCCATATTATGGTTATATCACCGATAGAACGACAATTACTATGCTTATTACTCTTATTATTATCAATCTAACTCATATTATTAGCCATATTATGCTTATATGATCGATAGAACGACAATTACTATACTTATTACTCTCATTATTATCAACCTAACTCATATTATTAGCCATATTATGCTTATATGATCGATAGGACGACAATTACTATACTCATTACTCTTATTATTATCAATCTAACTCATATTATTAGGCACATTATGCTTACATGATCGATAGGACGACAATTACTATACTCGTTACTCTTATTATTATCAATCTAACTCATATTATTAGGCATATTATGCTTATATGATCGATATAACGACAATTACTATACTTATTACTCTCATTATTATCAATCTAACTCATATTATTAGCCATATTGTGCTTATATGATCGATAGAACGACAATTACTATACTTATTACTCAAATTATTATCAATCTAACTCACATTATTAGCCATATTATGCTTATATGATCGATAGGACGACAATTACTATACATATTACTCTCATTATTATCAATCTAACTCATATTATTAGCCATATTGTGCTTATATGATCGATAGAACGACAATTACTATACTTATTACTCTCATTATTATCAATCTAACTCATATTATTAGCCATATTATGGTTATATGACCGATAGAACGACAATTACTATGCTTATTACTCTTATTATTATCAATCTAACTCATATTATTAGCCATATTATGCTTATATGACCGATAGAACGACAATTACTATACTTATTACTCTTATTATTATCAATCTAACTCATATTATTAGCCATATTATGCTTATATGATCGATAGAACGACAATTACTATACTTATTACTCTCATTATTATCAACCTAACTCATATTATTAGCCATATTATGCTTATATGATCGACATGACGACAATTACTATACTCATTACTCTTATTATTATCAGTCTAACTCATATTATTAGCCATATTATGGTTATATGACCGATAGAACGACAATTACTATACTTATTACACTCACTATTATCAATCTAACTCATATTATTAGCCATATTATGGTGATATGACCGATAGAACGACAATTACTATACTTATTACTCTTATTATTATCAATCTAACTCATATTATTAGCCATATTATGCTTATATTATCGATAGGACGACAATTACTATACTCATTACTCTCATTATTATCAACCTAACTCATATTATTAGCCATATTATGCTTATATGATCGATAGGACGACAATTACTATACTCATTACTCTTATTATTATCAATCTAACTCATATTATTAGCCACATTATGCTTACATGATCGATAGGACGACAATTACTATACTCATTACTCTTATTATTATCAATCTAACTCATATTATTAGGCATATTATGCTTATACGATCGATATAACGACAATTACTATACTTATTACTCTCATTATTATCAATCTAACTCATATTATTAGCCATATTGTGCTTATATGATCGATAGAACGACAATTACTATACTTATTACTCAAATTATTATCAATCTAACTCACATTATTAGCCATATTATGCTTATATGATCGATAGGACGACAATTACTATACATATTACTCTCATTATTATCAATCTAACTCATATTATTAGCCATATTGTGCTTATATGATCGATAGAACGACAATTACTATACTTATTACTCTTATTATTATCAATCCAACTCATATTATTAGCCATATTATGCTTATATGATCGATAGGACGACAATTACTATACTCATTACTCTTATTATTATCAATCTAACTCATATTATTAGCCATATTATGCTTATATGATCGATAGGACGACAATTACTATACTCATTACTCTTATCATTATCAATCTAAATCATATTATTAGCCATATTATGCTTATATGATCGATATAACGACAATTACTATACTTATTACACTCACTGTTATCAAACTAACTCATATTATTAGCCATATTATGGTTATATGACCGATAGAACGACAATTACTATACCTATTACACTCACTATTATCAATCTAACTCATATTATTAGCCATATTATGGTGATATGACCGATAGAACCACAATTACTATACTTATTACTCTTATTATTATCAATCTAACTCATATTATTAGCCATATTATGCTTATATGATCGATAGGACGACAATTACTATACTCATTACTCTTATTATTATCAATCTAACTCATATTATTAGCCACATTATGCTTACATGATCGATAGGACGACAATTACTATACTCATTACTCTTATTATTATCAATCTAACTCATATTATTAGCCATATTATGCTTATATGATTGATAGAACGACAATTACTATACTTATTACTCCCATTATTATCAATCTAACTCATATTATTATCCATATTGTGCTTATATGATCGATAGAACGACAATTACTATACTTATTACTCTTATTATTATCAATCTAACTCATATTATTAGCCATATTATGCTAATATGATCGATAGGACGACAATTACTATACTCATTACTCTTATTATTATCAATCTAACTCATATTCTAAGCCATATTATGCTTATATGATCGATAGGACGACAATTACTATACTCATTACTCTTATTATTATCAACCTAACTAATATTATTAGCCATATTATGCTTATATGATCGATAGGACGACAATTACTATACTCATTACTCTTATCATTATCAATCTAAATCATATTATTAGCCATATTATGCTTATATGATCGATATAACGACAATTACTATACTTATTACACTCACTGTTATCAAACTAACTCATATTATTAGCCATATTATGGTTATATGACCGATAGAACGACAATTAATATACTTATTACACTCACTATTATCAATCTAACTCATATTATTAGCCATATTATGGTGATATGACCGATAGAACGACAATTACTATGCTTATTACTCTTATTATTATCAATCTAACTCATATTATTAGCCATATTATGCTTATATGATCGATAGGACGACAATTACTATACTCATTACTCTTATTATTATCAATCTAACTCATATTATTAGCCATATTATGCTTATATGATCGATATAACGACAATTACTATACTTATTACTCTCATTATTATCAATCTAACTCATATTATTAGCCATATTATGGTTATATCACCGATAGAACGACAATTACTATGCTTATTACTCTTATTATTATCAATCTAACTCATATTATTAGCCATATTATGCTTGTATGATCGATAGGACGACAATTACTATACTCATTACTCTTATTATTATCAATCTAACTCATATTATTAGGCATATTATGCTTATATGATCGATATAACGACAATTACTATACTTATTACTCTCATTATTATCAATCTAACTCATATTATTAGCCATATTGTGCTTATATGATCGATAGAACGACAATTACTATACTTATTACTGTATTATTATCAATCTAACTCACATTATTAGCCATATTATGCTTATATGATCGATAGGACGACAATTACTATGCATATTACTCTCATTATTATCAATCTAACTCATATTATTAGTCATATTGTGCTTATATGATCGATAGAACGACAATTACTATACTTATTACTCTTATTATTATCAATCCAACTCATATTATTAGCCATATTATGCTTATATGATCGATAGGACGACAATTACTATACTCATTACTCTTATTATTATCAATCTAACTCATATTATTAGCCATATTATGCTTATATGATCGATAGGACGACAATTACTATACTCATTACTCTTATCATTATCAATCTAAATCATATTATTAGCCATATTATGCTTATATGATCGATATAACGACAATTACTATACTTATTACACTCACTGTTATCAATCTAACTCATATTATTAGCCATATTGTGCTTATATGATCGATAGAACGACAATTACTATACTCATTACTCTTATTATTATCAATCTAACTCATATTATTAGCCATATTATGCTTATATGATCGATATAACGACAATTACTATACTTATTACTCTCATTATTATCAATCTAACTCATATTATTAGCCATATTATGGTTATATCACCGATAGAACGACAATTACTATGCTTATTACTCTTATTATTATCAATCTAACTCATATTATTAGCCATATTATGCTTATATGATCGATAGAACGACAATTACTATACTTATTACTCTCATTATTATCAACCTAACTCATATTATTAGCCATATTATGCTTATATGATCGATAGGACGACAATTACTATACTCATTACTCTTATTATTATCAATCTAACTCATATTATTAGCCACATTATGCTTACATGATCGATAGGACGACAATTACTATACTCATTACTCTTATTATTATCAATCTAACTCATATTATTAGGCATATTATGCTTATATGATCGATATAACGACAATTACTATACTTATTACTCTCATTATTATCAATCTAACTCATATTATTAGCCATATTGTGCTTATATGATCGATAGAACGACAATTACTATACTTATTACTCAAATTATTATCAATCTAACTCACATTATTAGCCATATTATGCTTATATGATCGATAGGACGACAATTACTATACATATTACTCTCATTATTATCAATCTAACTCATATTATTAGCCATATTGTGCTTATATGATCGATAGAACGACAATTACTATACTTATTACTCTCATTATTATCAATCTAACTCATATTATTAGCCATATTATGGTTATATGACCGATAGAACGACAATTACTATGCTTATTACTCTTATTATTATCAATCTAACTCATATTATTAGCCATATTATGCTTATATGATCGATATAACGACAACTACTATACTTATTACTCTCATTATTATCAATCTAACTCATATTATTAGCCATATTATGGTTATATGACCGATAGAACGACAATTACTATGCTTATTACTCTTATTATTATCAATCTAACTCATATTATTAGCCATATTATGCTTACATGATCGATAGGACGACAATTACTATACTCATTACTCTTATTATTATCAATCTAACTCATATTATTAGCCATATTATGCTTATATGATTGATAGAACGACAATTACTATACTTATTACTCCCATTATTATCAATCTAACTCATATTATTATCCATATTGTGCTTATATGATCGATAGAACGACAATTACTATACTTATTACTCTTATTATTATCAATCTAACTCATATTATTAGCCATATTATGCTTATATGATCGATAGGACGACAATTACTATACTCATTACTCTTATTATTATCAATCTAACTCATATTCTAAGCCATATTATGCTTATATGATCGATAGGACGACAATTACTATACTCATTACTCTTATTATTATCAACCTAACTCATATTATTAGCCATATTATGCTTATATGATCGATAGGACGACAATTACTATACTCATTACTCTTATCATTATCAATCTAAATCATATTATTAGCCATATTATGCTTATATGATCGATATAACGACAATTACTATACTTATTACACTCACTGTTATCAAACTAACTCATATTATTAGCCATATTATGGTTATATGACCGATAGAACGACAATTACTATACTTATTACACTCACTATTATCAATCTAACTCATATTATTAGCCATATTATGGTGATATGACCGATAGAACGACAATTACTATGCTTATTACTCTTATTATTATCAATCTAACTCATATTATTAGCCATATTATGCTTATATGATCGATAGGACGACAATTACTATACTCATTACTCTTATTATTATCAATCTAACTCATATTATTAGGCATATTATGCTTATATGATCGATATAACGACAATTACTATACTTATTACACTCACTGTTATCAATCCGACTCATATTACTAGCCATATTATGGTTATATGACCGATAGAAGGACAATTACTATACTTATTACTCTTATTATTATCAATCTAACTCATATTATTAGCCATATTATGCTTATATGATCGATAGGACGACAATTACTATACTCATTACTCTTATTATTATCAATCTAACTCATATTATTAGCCATATTATGCTTATATGATCGATATAACGACAATTACTATACTTATTACACTCACTGTTATCAATCTAACTCATATTATTAGCCATATTATGCTTATATGATCGATAGGACGACAATTACTATACTCATTACTCTTATTATTATCAATCTAACTCATGTTATTAGCCATATTATGCTTATATGATCGATAGGACGACAATAACTATACTCATTACTCTTATTATTATCAGTCTAACTCATATTATTAGCCATATTATGCTTGTATGATCGATAGGACGACAATTACTATACTCATTACTCTTATTATTATCAATCTAACTCATATTATTAGGCATATTATGCTTATATGATCGATATAACGACAATTACTATACTTATTACTCTCATTATTATCAATCTAACTCATATTATTAGCCATATTGTGCTTATATGATCGATAGAACGACAATTACTATACTTATTACTCTTATTATTATCAATCTCACTCACATTATTAGCCATATTATGCTTATATGATCGATAGGACGACAATTACTATACTTATTACTCTTATTATTATCAATCTAACTCATATTATTAGCCATATTATGCTTATATGATCGATAGGACGACAATTACTATACTCATTACTCTTATTATTATCAATCTAACTCATATTATTAGGCATATTATGCTTATATGATCGATATAACGACAATTACTATACTTATTACACTCACTGTTATCAATCCAACTCATATTACTAGCCATATTATGGTTATATGACCGATAGAACGACAATTACTATACTTATTACTCTTATTATTATCAATCTAACTCATATTATTAGCCATATTATGCTTATATGATCGATAGGACGACAATTACTATACTCATTACTCTTATTATTATCAATCTAACTCATATTATTAGCCATATTATGCTTATATGATCGATATAACGACAATTACTATACTTATTACACTCACTGTTATCAATCTAACTCATATTATTAGCCATATTATGCTTATATGATCGATAGGACGACAATTACTATACTCATTACTCTTATTATTATCAATCCAACTCATATTACTAGCCATATTATGGTTATATGACCGCTAGAACGACAATTACTATACCTATTACTCTTATTATTATCAATCTAACTCATATTATTAGCCATATTATGCTTATATGATCGATAGGACGACAATTACTATACTCATTACTCTTATTATTATCAATCTAACTCATATTATTAGCCATATTATGCTTATATGATCGATATAACGACAATTACTATACTTATTACACTCACTGTTATCAATCTAACTCATATTATTAGCCATATTATGCTTATATGATCGATAGGACGACAATTACTATACTCATTACTCTTATTATTATCAATCTAACTCATATTATTAGCCATATTATGCTTATATGATCGATAGGCCGACAATAACTATACTCATTACTCTTATTATTATCAGTCTAACTCATATTATTAGCCATATTATGCTTATATGATCGATAGGACGACAATTACTATACTCATTACTCTTATTATTATCAATCTAACTCATATTATTAGCCATATTATGCTTATATGATCGATATAACGACAATTACTATACTTATTACTCTCATTATTATCAATCTAACTCATATTATTAGCCATATTATGGTTATATCACCGATAGAACGACAATTACTATGCTTATTACTCTTATTATTATCAATCTAACTCATATTATTAGCCATATTATGCTTAAATGATCGATAGGACGACAATTACTATACTCATTACTCTTATTATTATCAATCTAACTCATATTATTAGCCATATTATGCTTATATGATCGATAGGACGACAATTACTATACTCATTACTCTTATTATTATCAATCTAACTCATATTATTAGCCATATTATGCTTATATCACCGATAGAACGACAATTACTATGCTTATTACTCTTATTATTATCAATCTAACTCATATTATTAGCCATATTATGCTTAAATGATCGATAGGACGACAATTACTATACTCATTACTCTTATTATTATCAATCTAACTCATATTATTAGCCATATTATGCTTATATGATCGATAGGACGACAATTACTATACTCATTACTCTTATTATTATCAATCTAACTCATATTATTAGCCATATTATGCTTATATGATCGATAGGACGACAATAACTATACTCATTACTCTTATTATTATCAATCTAACTCATATTATTAGCCATATTATGCTTATATGATCGATATAACGACAATTACTATACTTATTACACTCACTGTTATCAATCTAACTCATATTATTAGCCATATTATGCTTATATGATCGATAGGACGACAATTACTATACTCATTACTCTTATTATTATCAATCCAACTCATATTACTAGCCATATTATGGTTATATGACCGCTAGAACGACAATTACTATACCTATTACTCTTATTATTATCAATCTAACTCATATTATTAGCCATATTATGCTTATATGATCGATAGGACGACAATTACTATACTCATTACTCTTATTATTATCAATCTAACTCATATTATTAGCCATATTATGCTTATATGATCGATATAACGACAATTACTATACTTATTACACTCACTGTTATCAATCTAACTCATATTATTAGCCATATTATGCTTATATGATCGATAGGACGACAATTACTATACTCATTACTCTTATTATTATCAATCTAACTCATATTATTAGCCATATTATGCTTATATGATCGATAGGCCGACAATAACTATACTCATTACTCTTATTATTATCAGTCTAACTCATATTATTAGCCATATTATGCTTATATGATCGATAGGACGACAATTACTATACTCATTACTCTTATTATTATCAATCTAACTCATATTATTAGCCATATTATGCTTATATGATCGATATAACGACAATTACTATACTTATTACTCTCATTATTATCAATCTAACTCATATTATTAGCCATATTATGGTTATATCACCGATAGAACGACAATTACTATGCTTATTACTCTTATTATTATCAATCTAACTCATATTATTAGCCATATTATGCTTAAATGATCGATAGGACGACAATTACTATACTCATTACTCTTATTATTATCAATCTAACTCATATTATTAGCCATATTATGCTTATATGATCGATAGGACGACAATTACTATACTCATTACTCTTATTATTATCAATCTAACTCATATTATTAGCCATATTATGCTTATATGATCGATAGGACGACAATAACTATACTCATTACTCTTATTATTATCAGTCTAACTCATATTATTAGCCATATTATGCTTCTATGATCGATAGGACGACAATTACTATACTCATTACTCTTATTATTATCAATCTAACTCATATTATTAGCCATATTATGCTTATATGATCGATAGGACGACAATTACTATACTCATTACTCTTATTATTATCAATCTAACTCATATTATTAGCCATATTATGCTTACATGATCGATAGGACGACAATTACTATACTCATTACTCTTATTATTATCAATCTAACTCATATTATTAGGCATATTATGCTTATATGATCGATATAACGACAATTACTATACTTATTACACTCACTGTTATCAATCCGACTCATATTACTAGCCATATTATGGTTATATGACCGATAGAAGGACAATTACTATACTTATTACTCTTATTATTATCAATCTAACTCATATTATTAGCCATATTATGCTTATATGATCGATAGGACGACAATTACTATACTCATTACTCTTATTATTATCAATCTAACTCATATTATTAGCCATATTATGCTTATATGATCGATATAACGACAATTACTATACTTATTACACTCACTGTTATCAATCTAACTCATATTATTAGCCATATTATGCTTATATGATCGATAGGACGACAATTACTATACTCATTACTCTTATTATTATCAATCTAACTCATATTATTAGCCATATTATGCTTATATGATCGATAGGACGACAATAACTATACTCATTACTCTTATTATTATCAGTCTAACTCATATTATTAGCCATATTATGCTTCTATGATCGATAGGACGACAATTACTATACTCATTACTCTTATTATTATCAATCTAACTCATATTATTAGCCATATTATGCTTATATGATCGATAGGACGACAATTACTATACTCATTACTCTTATTATTATCAATCTAACTCATATTATTAGCCATATTATGCTTACATGATCGATAGGACGACAATTACTATACTCATTACTCTTATTATTATCAATCTAACTCATATTATTAGCCATATTATGCTTGTATGATCGATAGGACGACAATTACTATACTCATTACTCTTATTATTATCAATCTAACTCATATTATTAGGCATATTATGCTTATATGATCGATATAACGACAATTACTATACTTATTACTCTCATTATTATCAATCTAACTCATATTATTAGCCATATTGTGCTTATATGATCGATAGAACGACAATTACTATACTTATTACTCTTATTATTATCAATCTAACTCACATTATTAGCCATATTATGCTTATATGATCGATAGGACGACACTTACTATACATATTACTCTCATTATTATCAATCTAACTCATATTATTAGCCATATTGTGCTTATATGATCGATAGAACGACAATTACTATACTTATTACTCTTATTATTATCAATCCAACTCATATTATTAGCCATATTATGCTTATATGATCGATAGGACGACAATTACTATACTCATTACTCTTATTATTATCAATCTAACTCATATTATTAGCCATATTATGCTTATATGATCGATAGGACGACAATTACTATACTCATTACTCTTATCATTATCAATCTAAATCATATAATTAGCCATATTATGCTTATATGATCGATATAACGACAATTACTATACTTATTACACTCACTGTTATCAAACTCACTCATATTATTAGCCATATTATGGTTATATGACCGATAGAACGACAATTACTATACTTATTACACTCACTATTATCAATCTAACTCATATTATTAGCCATATTATGGTGATATGACCGATAGAACGACAATTACTATGCTTATTACTCTTATTATTATCAATCTAACTCATATTATTAGCCATATTATGCTTATATGATCGATAGGACGACAATTACTATACTCATTACTCTTACTATTATCAATCTAACTCATATTATTAGCCATATTATGCTTATATGATCGATATAACGACAATTACTATACTTATTACTCTCATTATTATCAATCTAACTCATATTATTAGCCATATTATGGTTATATCACCGATAGAACGACAATTACTATGCTTATTACTCCTATTATTATCAATCTAACTCATATTATTAGCCATATTATGCTTAAATGATCGATAGGACGACAATTACTATACTCATTACTCTTATTATTATCAATCTAACTCATATTATTAGCCATATTATGCTTATATGATCGATATAACGACAATTACTATACTTATTACACTCACTGTTATCAATCTAACTCATATTATTAGCCATATTATGCTTATATGATCGATAGGACGACAATTACTATACTCATTACTCTTATTATTATCAATCCAACTCATATTACTAGCCATATTATGGTTATATGACCGCTAGAACGACAATTACTATACTTATTACTCTTATTATTATCAATCTAACTCATATTATTAGCCATATTATGCTTATATGATCGATAGGACGACAATTACTATACTCATTACTCTTATTATTATCAATCTAACTCATATTATTAGCCATATTATGCTTATATGATCGATATAACGACAATTACTATACTTATTACACTCACTGTTATCAATCTAACTCATATTATTAGCCATATTATGCTTATATGATCGATAGGACGACAATTACTATACTCATTACTCTTATTATTATCAATCTAACTCATATTATTAGCCATATTATGCTTATATGATCGATAGGACGACAATAACTATACTCATTACTCTTATTATTATCAGTCTAACTCATATTATTAGCCATATTATGCTTATATGATCGATAGGACGACAATTACTATACTCATTACTCTTATTATTATCAATCTAACTCATATTATTAGCCATATTATGCTTATATGATCGATATAACGACAATTACTATACTTATTACTCTCATTATTATCAATCTAACTCATATTATTAGCCATATTATGGTTATATCACCGATAGAACGACAATTACTATGCTTATTACTCTTATTATTATCAATCTAACTCATATTATTAGCCATATTATGCTTAAATGATCGATAGGACGACAATTACTATACTCATTACTCCTACTATTATCAATCTAACTCATATTATTAGCCATATTATGCTTATATGATCGATAGGACGACAATTACTATACTCATTACTCTTATTATTATCAATCTAACTCATATTATTAGGCATATTATGCTTATATGATCGATATAACGACAATTACTATACTTATTACACTCACTGTTATCAATCCGACTCATATTACTAGCCATATTATGGTTATATGACCGATAGAAGGACAATTACTATACTTATTACTCTTATTATTATCAATCTAACTCATATTATTAGCCATATTATGCTTATATGATCGATAGGACGACAATTACTATACTCATTGCTCTTATTATTATCAATCTAACTCATATTATTAGCCATATTATGCTTATATGATCGATATAACGACAATTACTATACTTATTACACTCACTGTTATCAATCTAACTCATATTATTAGCCATATTATGCTTATATGATCGATAGGACGACAATTACTATACTCATTACTCTTATTATTATCAATCTAACTCATATTATTAGCCATATTATGCTTATATGATCGATAGGACGACAATAACTATACTCATTACTCTTATTATTATCAGTCTAACTCATATTGTTAGCCATATTATGCTTCTATGATCGATAGGACGACAATTACTATACTCATTACTCTTATTATTATCAATCTAACTCATATTATTAGCCATATTATGCTTATATGATCGATAGGACGACAATTACTATACTCATTACTCTTATTATTATCAATCTAACTCATATTATTAGCCATATTATGCTTACATGATCGATAGGACGACAATTACTATACTCATTACTCTTATTATTATCAATCTAACTCATATTATTAGCCATATTATGCTTGTATGATCGATAGGACGACAATTACTATACTCATTACTCTTATTATTATCAATCTAACTCATATTATTAGGCATATTATGCTTATATGATCGATATAACGACAATTACTATACTTATTACTCTCATTATTATCAATCTAACTCATATTATTAGCCATATTGTGCTTATATGATCGATAGAACGACAATTACTATACTTATTACTCTTATTATTATCAATCTAACTCACATTATTAGCCATATTATGCTTATATGATCGATAGGACGACAATTACTATACATATTACTCTCATTATTATCAATCTAACTCATATTATTAGCCATATTGTGCTTATATGATCGATAGAACGACAATTACTATACTTCTTACTCTTATTATTATCAATCCAACTCATATTATTAGCCATATTATGCTTATATGATCGATAGGACGACAATTACTATACTCATTACTCTTATTATTATCAATCTAACTCATATTATTAGCCATATTATGCTTATATGATCGATAGGACGACAATTACTATACTCATTACTCTTATCATTATCAATCTAAATCATATAATTAGCCATATTATGCTTATATGATCGATATAACGACAATTACTATACTTATTACACTCACTGTTATCAAACTAACTCATATTATTAGCCATATTATGGTTATATGACCGATAGAACGACAATTACTATACTTATTACACTCACTATTATCAATCTAACTCATATTATTAGCCATATTATGGTGATATGACCGATAGAACGACAATTACTATGCTTATTACTCTTATTATTATCAATCTAACTCATATTATTAGCCATATTATGCTTATATGATCGATAGGACGACAATTACTATACTCATTACTCTTACTATTATCAATCTAACTCATATTATTAGCCATATTATGCTTATATGATCGATATAACGACAATTACTATACTTATTACTCTCATTATTATCAATCTAACTCATATTATTAGCCATATTATGGTTATATCACCGATAGAACGACAATTACTATGCTTATTACTCTTATTATTATCAATCTAACTCATATTATTAGCCATATTATGCTTAAATGATCGATAGGACGACAATTACTATACTCATTACTCTTATTATTATCAATCTAACTCATATTATTAGCCATATTATGCTTATATGATCGATAGGACGACAATTACTATACTCATTAATCTTATTATTATCAATCTAACTCATATTATTAGGCATATTATGCTTATATGATCGATATAACGACAATTACTATACTTATTACACTCACTGTTATCAATCCAACTCATATTACTAGCCATATTATGGTTATATGACCGATAGAAGGACAATTACTATACTTATTACTCTTATTATTATCAATCTAACTCATATTATTAGCCATATTATGCTTATATGATCGATAGGACGACAATTACTATACTCATTACTCTTATTATTATGAATCTAACTCATATTATTAGCCATATTATGCTTATATGATCGATATAACGACAATTACTATACTTATTACACTCACTGTTATCAATCTAACTCATATTATTAGCCATATTATGCTTATATGATCGATAGGACGACAATTACTATACTCATTACTCTTATTATTATCAATCTAACTCATATTATTAGGCATATTATGCTTATATGATCGATATAACGACAATTACTATACTTATTACTCTCATTATTATCAATCTAACTCATATTATTAGCCATATTGTGCTTATATGATCGATAGAACGACAATTACTATACTTATTACTCTTATTATTATCAATCTAACTCACATTATTAGCCATATTATGCTTACATGATCGATAGGACGACAATTACTATACGCATTACTCTTATTATTATCAATCTAACTCATATTATTAGCCATATTATGCTTGTATGATCGATAGGACGACAATTACTATACTCATTACTCTTATTATTATCAATCTAACTCATATTATTAGGCATATTATGCTTATATGATCGATATAACGACAATTACTATACTTATTACTCTCATTATTATCAATCTAACTCATATTATTAGCCATATTGTGCTTATATGATCGATAGAACGACAATTACTATACTTATTACTCTTATTATTATCAATCTAACTCACATTATTAGCCATATTATGCTTATATGATCGATAGGACGACAATTACTATACATATTACTCTCATTATTATCAATCTAACTCATATTATTAGCCATATTGTGCTTATATGATCGATAGAACGACAATTACTATACTTATTACTCTTATTATTATCAATCCAACTCATATTATTAGCCATATTATGCTTATATGATCGATAGGACGACAATTACTATACTCATTACTCTTATTATTATCAATCTAACTCATATTATTAGCCATATTATGCTTATATGATCGATAGGACGACAATTACTATACTCATTACTCTTATCATTATCAATCTAAATCATATAATTAGCCATATTATGCTTTTATGATCGATATAACGACAATTACTATACTTATTACACTCACTGTTATCAAACTAACTCATATTATTAGCCATATTATGGTTATATGACCGATAGAACGACAATTACTATACTTATTACACTCACTATTATCAATCTAACTCATATTATTAGCCATATTATGGTGATATGACCGATAGAACGACAATTACTATGCTTATTACTCTTATTATTATCAATCTAACTCATATTATTAGCCATATTATGCTTATATGATCGATAGGACGACAATTACTATACTCATTACTCTTACTATTATCAATCTAACTCATATTATTAGCCATATTATGCTTATATGATCGATAGGACGACAATTACTATACTCATTACTCTTATTATTATCAATCTAACTCATATTATTAGCCATATTATGCTTATATGATCGATATAACGACAATTACTATACTTATTACACTCACTGTTATCAATCTAACTCATATTATTAGCCATATTATGCTTATATGATCGATAGGACGACAATTACTATACTCATTACTCTTATTATTATCAATCTAACTCATATTATTAGCCATATTATGCTTATATGATCGATAGGACGACAATAACTATACTCATTACTCTTATTATTATCAGTCTAACTCATATTATTAGCCATATTATGCTTGTATGATCGATAGGACGACAATTACTATACTCATTACTCTTATTATTATCAATCTAACTCATATTATTAGGCATATTATGCTTATATGATCGATATAACGACAATTACTATACTTATTACTCTCATTATTATCAATCTAACTCATATTATTAGCCATATTGTGCTTATATGATCGATAGAACGACAATTACTATACTTATTACTCTTATTATTATCAATCTAACTCACATTATTAGCCATATTATGCTTATATGATCGATAGGACGACAATTACTATACATATTACTCTCATTATTATCAATCTAACTCATATTATTAGCCATATTGTGCTTATATGATCGATAGAACGACAATTACTATACTTATTACTCTTATTATTATCAATCCAACTCATATTATTAGCCATATTATGCTTCTATGATCGATAGGACGACAATTACTATACTCATTACTCTTATTATTATCAATCTAACTCATATTATTAGCCATATTATGCTTATATGATCGATAGGACGACAATTACTATACTCATTACTCTTATTATTATCAATCTAACTCATATTATTAGCCATATTATGCTTACATGATCGATAGGACGACAATTACTATACTCATTACTCTTATTATTATCAATCTAACTCATATTATTAGGCATATTATGCTTATATGATCGATATAACGACAATTACTATACTTATTACACTCACTGTTATCAATCCGACTCATATTACTAGCCATATTATGGTTATATGACCGATAGAAGGACAATTACTATACTTATTACTCTTATTATTATCAATCTAACTCATATTATTAGCCATATTATGCTTATATGATCGATAGGACGACAATTACTATACTCATTACTCTTATTATTATCAATCTAACTCATATTATTAGCCATATTATGCTTATATGATCGATATAACGACAATTACTATACTTATTACACTCACTGTTATCAATCTAACTCATATTATTAGCCATATTATGCTTATATGATCGATAGGACGACAATTACTATACTCATTACTCTTATTATTATCAATCTAACTCATATTATTAGCCATATTATGCTTATATGATCGATAGGACGACAATAACTATACTCATTACTCTTATTATTATCAGTCTAACTCATATTATTAGCCATATTATGCTTCTATGATCGATAGGACGACAATTACTATACTCATTACTCTTATTATTATCAATCTAACTCATATTATTAGCCATATTATGCTTATATGATCGATAGGACGACAATTACTATACTCATTACTCTTATTATTATCAATCTAACTCATATTATTAGCCATATTATGCTTACATGATCGATAGGACGACAATTACTATACTCATTACTCTTATTATTATCAATCTAACTCATATTATTAGCCATATTATGCTTGTATGATCGATAGGACGACAATTACTATACTCATTACTCTTATTATTATCAATCTAACTCATATTATTAGGCATATTATGCTTATATGATCGATATAACGACAATTACTATACTTATTACTCTCATTATTATCAATCTAACTCATATTATTAGCCATATTGTGCTTATATGATCGATAGAACGACAATTACTATACTTATTACTCTTATTATTATCAATCTAACTCACATTATTAGCCATATTATGCTTATATGATCGATAGGACGACAATTACTATACATATTACTCTCATTATTATCAATCTAACTCATATTATTAGCCATATTGTGCTTATATGATCGATAGAACGACAATTACTATACTTATTACTCTTATTATTATCAATCCAACTCATATTATTAGCCATATTATGCTTATATGATCGATAGAACGACAATTACTATGCTTATTACTCTTATTATTATCAATCTAACTCATATTATTAGCCATATTATGCTTATATGATCGATAGGACGACAATTACTATACTCATTACTCTTACTATTATCAATCTAACTCATATTATTAGCCATATTATGCTTATATGATCGATATAACGACAATTACTATACTTATTACTCTCATTATTATCAATCTAACTCATATTATTAGCCATATTATGGTTATATCACCGATAGAACGACAATTACTATGCTTATTACTCTTATTATTATCAATCTAACTCATATTATTAGCCATATTATGCTTAAATGATCGATAGGACGACAATTACTATACTCATTACTCTTATTATTATCAATCTAACTCATATTATTAGCCATATTATGCTTATATGATCGATAGGACGACAATTACTATACTCATTACTCTTATTATTATCAATCTAACTCATATTATTAGGCATATTATGCTTATATGATCGATATAACGACAATTACTATACTTATTACACTCACTGTTATCAATCCAACTCATATTACTAGCCATATTATGGTTATATGACCGATAGAAGGACAATTACTATACTTATTACTCTTATTATTATCAATCTAACTCATATTATTAGCCATATTATGCTTATATGATCGATAGGACGACAATTACTATACTCATTACTCTTATTATTATGAATCTAACTCATATTATTAGCCATATTATGCTTATATGATCGATATAACGACAATTACTATACTTATTACACTCACTGTTATCAATCTAACTCATATTATTAGCCATATTATGCTTATATGATCGATAGGACGACAATTACTATACTCATTACTCTTATTATTATCAATCTAACTCATATTATTAGGCATATTATGCTTATATGATCGATATAACGACAATTACTATACTTATTACTCTCATTATTATCAATCTAACTCATATTATTAGCCATATTGTGCTTATATGATCGATAGAACGACAATTACTATACTTATTACTCTTATTATTATCAATCTAACTCACATTATTAGCCATATTATGCTTACATGATCGATAGGACGACAATTACTATACGCATTACTCTTATTATTATCAATCTAACTCATATTATTAGCCATATTATGCTTGTATGATCGATAGGACGACAATTACTATACTCATTACTCTTATTATTATCAATCTAACTCATATTATTAGGCATATTATGCTTATATGATCGATATAACGACAATTACTATACTTATTACTCTCATTATTATCAATCTAACTCATATTATTAGCCATATTGTGCTTATATGATCGATAGAACGACAATTACTATACTTATTACTCTTATTATTATCAATCTAACTCACATTATTAGCCATATTGTGCTTATATGATCGATAGGACGACAATTACTATACATATTACTCTCATTATTATCAATCTAACTCATATTATTAGCCATATTGTGCTTATATGATCGATAGAACGACAATTACTATACTTATTACTCTTATTATTATCAATCCAACTCATATTATTAGCCATATTATGCTTATATGATCGATAGGACGACAATTACTATACTCATTACTCTTATTATTATCAATCTAACTCATATTATTAGCCATATTATGCTTATATGATCGATAGGACGACAATTACTATACTCATTACTCTTATCATTATCAATCTAAATCATATAATTAGCCATATTATGCTTATATGATCGATATAACGACAATTACTATACTTATTACACTCACTGTTATCAAACTAACTCATATTATTAGCCATATTATGGTTATGTGACCGATAGAACGACAATTACTATACTTATTACACTCACTATTATCAATCTAACTCATATTTTTAGCCATATTATGGTGATATGACCGATAGAACGACAATTACTATGCTTATTACTCTTATTATTATCAATCTAACTCATATTATTAGCCATATTATGCTTATATGATCGATAGGACGACAATTACTATACTCATTACTCTTACTATTATCAATCTAACTCATATTATTAGCCATATTATGCTTATATGATCGATAGGACGACAATTACTATACTCATTACTCTTATTATTATCAATCTAACTCATATTATTAGCCATATTATGCTTATATGATCGATATAACGACAATTACTATACTTATTACACTCACTGTTATCAATCTAACTCATATTATTAGCCATATTATGCTTATATGATCGATAGGACGACAATTACTATACTCATTACTCTTATTATTATCAATCTAACTCATATTATTAGCCATATTATGCTTATATGATCGATAGGACGACAATAACTATACTCATTACTCTTATTATTATCAGTCTAACTCATATTATTAGCCATATTATGCTTGTATGATCGATAGGACGACAATTACTATACTCATTACTCTTATTATTATCAATCTAACTCATATTATTAGGCATATTATGCTTATATGATCGATATAACGACAATTACTATACTTATTACTCTCATTATTATCAATCTAACTCATATTATTAGCCATATTGTGCTTATATGATCGATAGAACGACAATTACTATACTTATTACTCTTATTATTATCAATCTAACTCACATTATTAGCCATATTATGCTTATATGATCGATAGGACGACAATTACTATACATATTACTCTCATTATTATCAATCTAACTCATATTATTAGCCATATTGTGCTTATATGATCGATAGAACGACAATTACTATACTTATTACTCTTATTATTATCAATCCAACTCATATTATTAGCCATATTATGCTTCTATGATCGATAGGACGACAATTACTATACTCATTACTCTTATTATTATCAATCTAACTCATATTATTAGCCATATTATGCTTATATGATCGATAGGACGACAATTACTATACTCATTACTCTTATTATTATCAATCTAACTCATATTATTAGCCATATTATGCTTACATGATCGATAGGACGACAATTACTATACTCATTACTCTTATTATTATCAATCTAACTCATATTATTAGGCATATTATGCTTATATGATCGATATAACGACAATTACTATACTTATTACACTCACTGTTATCAAACTAACTCATATTATTAGCCATATTATGGTTATATGACCGATAGAACGACAATTACTATACTTATTACACTCACTATTATCAATCTAACTCATATTATTAGCCATATTATGGTGATATGACCGATAGAACGACAATTACTATGCTTATTACTCTTATTATTATCAATCCAACTCATATTATTAGCCATATTATGCTTCTATGATCGATAGGACGACAATTACTATACTCATTACTCTTATTATTATCAATCTAACTCATATTATTAGCCATATTATGCTTATATGATCGATAGGACGACAATTACTATACTCATTACTCTTATTATTATCAATCTAACTCATATTATTAGCCATATTATGCTTATATGATCGATAGGACGACAATTACTATACTCATTACTCTTATCATTATCAATCTAAATCATATAATTAGCCATATTATGCTTATATGATCGATATAACGACAATTACTATACTTATTACACTCACTGTTATCAAACTAACTCATATTATTAGCCATATTATGGTTATATGACCGATAGAACGACAATTACTATACTTATTACTCTTATTATTATCAATCTAACTCACATTATTAGCCATATTATGCTTATATGATCGATAGGACGCCAATTACTATACATATTACTCTCATTATTATCAATCTAACTCATATTATTAGCCATATTGTGCTTATATGATCGATAGAACGACAATTACTATACTTATTACTCTTATTATTATCAATCCAACTCATATTATTAGCCATATTATGCTTCTATGATCGATAGGACGACAATTACTATACTCATTACTCTTATTATTATCAATCTAACTCATATTATTAGCCATATTATGCTTATATGATCGATAGGACGACAATTACTATACTCATTACTCTTATTATTATCAATCTAACTCATATTATTAGCCATATTATGCTTACATGATCGATAGGACGACAATTACTATACTCATTACTCTTATTATTATCAATCTAACTCATATTATTAGGCATATTATGCTTATATGATCGATATAACGACAATTACTATACTTATTACACTCACTGTTATCAATCCGACTCATATTACTAGCCATATTATGGTTATATGACCGATAGAAGGACAATTACTATACTTATTACTCTTATTATTATCAATCTAACTCATATTATTAGCCATATTATGCTTATATGATCGATAGGACGACAATTACTATACTCATTACTCTTATTATTATCAATCTAACTCATATTATTAGCCATATTATGCTTATATGATCGATATAACGACAATTACTATACTTATTACACTCACTGTTATCAATCTAACTCATATTATTAGCCATATTATGCTTATATGATCGATAGGACGACAATTACTATACTCATTACTCTTATTATTATCAATCTAACTCATATTATTAGCCATATTATGCTTATATGATCGATAGGACGACAATAACTATACTCATTACTCTTATTATTATCAGTCTAACTCATATTATTAGCCATATTATACTTCTATGATCGATAGGACGACAATTACTATACTCATTACTCTTATTATTATCAATCTAACTCATATTATTAGCCATATTATGCTTATATGATCGATAGGACGACAATTACTATACTCATTACTCTTATTATTATCAATCTAACTCATATTATTAGCCATATTATGCTTACATGATCGATAGGACGACAATTACTATACTCATTACTCTTATTATTATCAATCTAACTCATATTATTAGCCATATTATGCTTGTATGATCGATAGGACGACAATTACTATACTCATTACTCTTATTATTATCAATCTAACTCATATTATTAGGCATATTATGCTTATATGATCGATATAACGACAATTACTATACTTATTACTCTCATTATTATCAATCTAACTCATATTATTAGCCATATTGTGCTTATATGATCGATAGAACGACAATTACTATACTTATTACTCTTATTATTATCAATCTAACTCACATTATTAGCCATATTATGCTTATATGATCGATAGAACGACAATTACTATACTTATTACTCTTATTATTATCAATCCAACTCATATTATTAGCCATATTATGCTTATATGATCGATAGGACGACAATTACTATACTCATTACTCTTATTATTATCAATCTAACTCATATTATTAGCCATATTATGCTTATATGATCGATAGGACGACAATTACTATACTCATTACTCATATCATTATCAATCTAAATCATATAATTAGCCATATTATGCTTATATGATCGATATAACGACAATTACTATACTTATTACACTCACTGTTATCAAACTAACTCATATTATTAGCCATATTATGGTTATATGACCGATAGAACGACAATTACTATACTTATTACACTCACTATTATCAATCTAACTCATATTATTAGCCATATTATGGTGATATGACCGATAGAACGACAATTACTATGCTTATTACTCTTATTATTATCAATCTAACTCATATTATTAGCCATATTATGCTTATATGATCGATAGGACGACAATTACTATACTCATTACTCTTACTATTATCAATCTAACTCATATTATTAGCCATATTATGCTTATATGATCGATATAACGACAATTACTATACTTATTACTCTCATTATTATCAATCTAACTCATATTATTAGCCATATTATGGTTATATCACCGATAGAACGACAATTACTATGCTTATTACTCTTATTATTATCAATCTAACTCATATTATTAGCCATATTATGCTTAAATGATCGATAGGACGACAATTACTATACTCATTACTCTTATTATTATCAATCTAACTCATATTATTAGCCATATTATGCTTATATGATCGATAGGACGACAATTACTATACTCATTACTCTTATTATTATCAATCTAACTCATATTATTAGGCATATTATGCTTATATGATCGATATAACGACAATTACTATACTTATTACACTCACTGTTATCAATCCAACTCATATTACTAGCCATATTATGGTTATATGACCGATAGAACGACAATTACTATACTTATTACTCTTATTATTATCAATCTAACTCATATTATTAGCCATATTATGCTTATATGATCGATAGGACGACAATTACTATACTCATTACTCTTATTATTATCAATCTAACTCATATTATTAGCCATATTATGCTTATATGATCGATATAACGACAATTACTATACTTATTACACTCACTGTTATCAATCTAACTCATATTATTAGCCATATTATGCTTATATGATCGATAGGACGACAATTACTATACTCATTACTCTTATTATTATCAATCCAACTCATATTACTAGCCATATTATGGTTATATGACCGCTAGAACGACAATTACTATACTTATTACTCTTATTATTATCAATCTAACTCATATTATTAGCCATATTATGCTTATATGATCGATAGGACGACAATTACTATACTCATTACTCTTATTATTATCAATCGAACTCATATTATTAGCCATATTATGCTTATATGATCGATATAACGACAATTACTATACTTATTACACTCACTGTTATCAATCTAACTCATATTATTAGCCATATTATGCTTATATGATCGATAGGACGACAATTACTATACTCATTACTCTTATTATTATCAATCTAACTCATATTATTAGCCATATTATGCTTATATGATCGATAGGACGACAATAACTATACTCATTACTCTTATTATTATCAGTCTAACTCATATTATTAGCCATATTATGCTTATATGATCGATAGGACGACAATTACTATACTCATTACTCTTATTATTATCAATCTAACTCATATTATTAGCCATATTATGCTTATATGATCGATATAACGACAATTACTATACTTATTACTCTCATTATTATCAATCTAACTCATATTATTAGCCATATTATGGTTATATCACCGATAGAACGACAATTACTATGCTTATTACTCTTATTATTATCAATCTAACTCATATTATTAGCCATATTATGCTTAAATGATCGATAGGACGACAATTACTATACTCATTACTCTTACTATTATCAATCTAACTCATATTATTAGCCATATTATGCTTATATGATCGATAGGACGACAATTACTATACTCATTACTCTTATTATTATCAATCTAACTCATATTATTAGGCATATTATGCTTATATGATCGATATAACGACAATTACTATACTTATTACACTCACTGTTATCAATCCGACTCATATTACTAGCCATATTATGGTTATATGACCGATAGAAGGACAATTACTATACTTATTACTCTTATTATTATCAATCTAACTCATATTATTAGCCATATTATGCTTATATGATCGATAGGACGACAATTACTATACTCATTGCTCTTATTATTATCAATCTAACTCATATTATTAGCCATATTATGCTTATATGATCGATATAACGACAATTACTATACTTATTACACTCACTGTTATCAATCTAACTCATATTATTAGCCATATTATGCTTATATGATCGATAGGACGACAATTACTATACTCATTACTCTTATTATTATCAATCTAACTCATATTATTAGCCATATTATGCTTATATGATCGATAGGACGACAATAACTATACTCATTACTCTTATTATTATCAGTCTAACTCATATTATTAGCCATATTATGCTTCTATGATCGATAGGACGACAATTACTATACTCATTACTCTTATTATTATCAATCTAACTCATATTATTAGCCATATTATGCTTATATGATCGATAGGACGACAATTACTATACTCATTACTCTTATTATTATCAATCTAACTCATATTATTAGCCATATTATGCTTACATGATCGATAGGACGACAATTACTATACTCATTACTCTTATTATTATCAATCTAACTCATATTATTAGCCATATTATGCTTGTATGATCGATAGGACGACAATTACTATACTCATTACTCTTATTATTATCAATCTAACTCATATTATTAGGCATATTATGCTTATATGATCGATATAACGACAATTACTATACTTATTACTCTCATTATTATCAATCTAACTCATATTATTAGCCATATTGTGCTTATATGATCGATAGAACGACAATTACTATACTTATTACTCTTATTATTATCAATCTAACTCACATTATTAGCCATATTATGCTTATATGATCGATAGGACGACAATTACTATACATATTACTCTCATTATTATCAATCTAACTCATATTATTAGCCATATTGTGCTTATATGATCGATAGAACGACAATTACTATACTTCTTACTCTTATTATTATCAATCCAACTCATATTATTAGCCATATTATGCTTATATGATCGATAGGACGACAATTACTATACTCATTACTCTTATTATTATCAATCTAACTCATATTATTAGCCATATTATGCTTATATGATCGATAGGACGACAATTACTATACTCATTACTCTTATCATTATCAATCTAAATCATATAATTAGCCATATTATGCTTATATGATCGATATAACGACAATTACTATACTTATTACACTCACTGTTATCAAACTAACTCATATTATTAGCCATATTATGGTTATATGACCGATAGAACGACAATTACTATACTTATTACACTCACTATTATCAATCTAACTCATATTATTAGCCATATTATGGTGATATGACCGATAGAACGACAATTACTATGCTTATTACTCTTATTATTATCAATCTAACTCATATTATTAGCCATATTATGCTTATATGATCGATAGGACGACAATTACTATACTTATTACACTCACTGTTATCAATCTAACTCATATTATTAGCCATATTATGCTTATATGATCGATAGGACGACAATTACTATACTCATTACTCTTATTATTATCAATCTAACTCATATTATTAGGCATATTATGCTTATATGATCGATATAACGACAATTACTATACTTATTACTCTCATTATTATCAATCTAACTCATATTATTAGCCATATTGTGCTTATATGATCGATAGAACGACAATTACTATACTTATTACTCTTATTATTATCAATCTAACTCACATTATTAGCCATATTATGCTTACATGATCGATAGGACGACAATTACTATACGCATTACTCTTATTATTATCAATCTAACTCATATTATTAGCCATATTATGCTTGTATGATCGATAGGACGACAATTACTATACTCATTACTCTTATTATTATCAATCTAACTCATATTATTAGGCATATTATGCTTATATGATCGATATAACGACAATTACTATACTTATTACTCTCATTATTATCAATCTAACTCATATTATTAGCCATATTGTGCTTATATGATCGATAGAACGACAATTACTATACTTATTACTCTTATTATTATCAATCTAACTCACATTATTAGCCATATTATGGTGATATGACCGATAGAACGACAATTACTATGCTTATTACTCTTATTATTATCAATCTAACTCATATTATTAGCCATATTATGCTTATATGATCGATAGGACGACAATTACTATACTCATTACTCTTACTATTATCAATCTAACTCATATTATTAGCCATATTATGCTTATATGATCGATAGGACGACAATTACTATACTCATTACTCTTATTATTATCAATCTAACTCATATTATTAGCCATATTATGCTTATATGATCGATATAACGACAATTACTATACTTATTACACTCACTGTTATCAATCTAACTCATATTATTAGCCATATTATGCTTATATGATCGATAGGACGACAATTACTATACTCATTACTCTTATTATTATCAATCTAACTCATATTATTAGCCATATTATGCTTATATGATCGATAGGACGACAATAACTATACTCATTACTCTTATTATTATCAGTCTAACTCATATTATTAGCCATATTATGCTTGTATGATCGATAGGACGACAATTACTATACTCATTACTCTTATTATTATCAATCTAACTCATATTATTAGGCATATTATGCTTATATGATCGATATAACGACAATTACTATACTTATTACTCTCATTATTATCAATCTAACTCATATTATTAGCCATATTATGCTTATATGATCGATATAACGACAATTACTATACTTATTACTCTCATTATTATCAATCTAACTCATATTATTAGCCATATTATGGTTATATCACCGATAGAACGACAATTACTATGCTTATTACTCTTATTATTATCAATCTAACTCATATTATTAGCCATATTATGCTTATATGATCGATATAACGACAATTACTATACTTATTACTCTCATTATTATCAATCTAACTCATATTATTAGCCATATTATGGTTATATCACCGATAGAACGACAATTACTATGCTTATTACTCTTATTATTATCAATCTAACTCATATTATTAGCCATATTATGCTTAAATGATCGATAGGATGACAATTACTATACTCATTACTCTTATTATTATCAATCTAACTCATATTATTAGGCATATTATGCTTATATGATCGATATAACGACAATTACTATACTTATTGCACTCACTGTTATCAATCCAACTCATATTACTAGCCATATTATGGTTATATGACCGATAGAAGGACAATTACTATACTTATTACTCTTATTATTATCAATCTAACTCATATTATTAGCCATATTATGCTTATATGATCGATAGGACGACAATTACTATACTCATTACTCTTATTATTATCAATCTAACTCATATTATTAGCCATATTATGCTTATATGATCGATAGGACGACAATTACTATACTCATTACTCTTATTATTATCAATCTAACTCATATTATTAGGCATATTATGCTTATATGATCGATATAACGACAATTACTATACTTATTACACTCACTGTTATCAATCCAACTCATATTACTAGCCATATTATGGTTATATGACCGATAGAACGACAATTACTATACTTATTACTCTTATTATTATCAATCTAACTCATATTATTAGCCATATTATGCTTATATGATCGATAGGACGACAATTACTATACTCATTACTCTTATTATTATCAATCTAACTCATATTATTAGCCATATTATGCTTATATGATCGATATAACGACAATTACTATACTTATTACACTCACTGTTATCAATCTAACTCATATTATTAGCCATATTATGCTTATATGATCCATAGGACGACAATTACTATACTCATTACTCTTATTATTATCAATCCAACTCATATTACTAGCCATATTATGGTTATATGACCGCTAGAACGACAATTACTATACTTATTACTCTTATTATTATCAATCTAACTCATATTATTAGCCATATTATGCTTATATGATCGATAGGACGACAATTACTATACTCATTACTCTTATTATTATCAATCTAACTCATATTATTAGCCATATTATGCTTATATGATCGATATAACGACAATTACTATACTTATTACACTCACTGTTATCAATCTAACTCATATTATTAGCCATATTATGCTTATATGATCGATAGGACGACAATTACAATACTCATTACTCTTATTATTATCAATCTAACTCATATTATTAGCCATATTATGCTTATATGATCGATAGGACGACAATAACTATACTCATTACTCTTATTATTATCAGTCTAACTCATATTATTAGCCATATTATGCTTATATGATCGATAGGACGACAATTACTATACTCATTACTCTTATTATTATCAATCTAACTCATATTATTAGCCATATTATGCTTATATGATCGATATAACGACAATTACTATACTTATTACTCTCATTATTATCAATCTAACTCATATTATTAGCCATATTATGGTTATATCACCGATAGAACGACAATTACTATGCTTATTACTCTTATTATTATCAATCTAACTCATATTATTAGCCATATTATGCTTAAATGATCGATAGGACGACAATTACTATACTCATTACTCTTACTATTATCAATCTAACTCATATTATTAGCCATATTATGCTTATATGATCGATAGGACGACAATTACTATACTCATTACTCTTATTATTATCAATCTAACTCATATTATTAGGCATATTATGCTTATATGATCGATATAACGACAATTACTATACTTATTACACTCACTGTTATCAATCCGACTCATATTACTAGCCATATTATGGTTATATGACCGATAGAAGGACAATTACTATACTTATTACTCTTATTATTATCAATCTAACTCATATTATTAGCCATATTATGCTTATATGATCGATAGGACGACAATTACTATACTCATTGCTCTTATTATTATCAATCTAACTCATATTATTAGCCATATTATGCTTATATGATCGATATAACGACAATTACTATACTTATTACACTCACTGTTATCAATCTAACTCATATTATTAGCCATATTATGCTTATATGATCGATAGGACGACAATTACTATACTCATTACTCTTATTATTATCAATCTAACTCATATTATTAGCCATATTATGCTTATATGATCGATAGGACGACAATAACTATACTCATTACTCTTATTATTATCAGTCTAACTCATATTATTAGCCATATTATGCTTCTATGATCGATAGGACGACAATTACTATACTCATTACTCTTACTATTATCAATCTAACTCATATTATTAGCCATATTATGCTTATATGATCGATAGGACGACAATTACTATACTCATTACTCTTATTATTATCAATCTAACTCATATTATTAGCCATATTATGCTTACATGATCGATAGGACGACAATTACTATACTCATTACTCTTATTATTATCAATCTAACTCATATTATTAGCCATATTATGCTTGTATGATCGATAGGACGACAATTACTATACTCATTACTCTTATTATTATCAATCTAACTCATATTATTAGGCATATTATGCTTATATGATCGATATAACGACAATTACTATACTTATTACTCTCATTATTATCAATCTAACTCATATTATTAGCCATATTGTGCTTATATGATCGATAGAACGACAATTACTATACTTATTACTCTTATTATTATCAATCTAACTCACATTATTAGCCATATTATGCTTATATGATCGATAGGACGACAATTACTATACATATTACTCTCATTATTATCAATCTAACTCATATTATTAGCCATATTGTGCTTATATGATCGATAGAACGACAATTACTATACTTCTTACTCTTATTATTATCAATCCAACTCATATTATTAGCCATATTATGCTTATATGATCGATAGGACGACAATTACTATACTCATTACTCTTATTATTATCAATCTAACTCATATTATTAGCCATATTATGCTTATATGATCGATAGGACGACAATTACTATACTCATTACTCTTATCATTATCAATCTAAATCATATAATTAGCCATATTATGCTTATATGATCGATATAACGACAATTACTATACTTATTACACTCACTGTTATCAAACTAACTCATATTATTAGCCATATTATGGTTATATGACCGATAGAACGACAATTACTATACTTATTACACTCACTATTATCAATCTAACTCATATTATTAGCCATATTATGGTGATATGACCGATAGAACGACAATTACTATGCTTATTACTCTTATTATTATCAATCTAACTCATATTATTAGCCATATTATGCTTATATGATCGATAGGACGACAATTACTATACTTATTACACTCACTGTTATCAATCTAACTCATATTATTAGCCATATTATGCTTATATGATCGATAGGACGACAATTACTATACTCATTACTCTTATTATTATCAATCTAACTCATATTATTAGGCATATTATGCTTATATGATCGATATAACGACAATTACTATACTTATTACTCTCATTATTATCAATCTAACTCATATTATTAGCCATATTGTGCTTATATGATCGATAGAACGACAATTACTATACTTATTACTCTTATTATTATCAATCTAACTCACATTATTAGCCATATTATGCTTACATGATCGATAGGACGACAATTACTATACGCATTACTCTTATTATTATCAATCTAACTCATATTATTAGCCATATTATGCTTGTATGATCGATAGGACGACAATTACTATACTCATTACTCTTATTATTATCAATCTAACTCATATTATTAGGCATATTATGCTTATATGATCGATATAACGACAATTACTATACTTATTACTCTCATTATTATCAATCTAACTCATATTATTAGCCATATTGTGCTTATATGATCGATAGAACGACAATTACTATACTTATTACTCTTATTATTATCAATCTAACTCACATTATTAGCCATATTATGCTTATATGATCGATAGGACGACAATTACTATACATATTACTCTCATTATTATCAATCTAACTCATATTATTAGCCATATTGTGCTTATATGATCGATAGAACGACAATTACTATACTTATTACTCTTATTATTATCAATCCAACTCATATTATTAGCCATATTATGCTTATATGATCGATAGGACGACAATTACTATACTCATTACTCTTATTATTATCAATCTAACTCATATTATTAGCCATATTATGCTTATATGATCGATAGGACGACAATAACTATACTCATTACTCTTATTATTATCAGTCTAACTCATATTATTAGCCATATTATGCTTGTATGATCGATAGGACGACAATTACTATACTCATTACTCTTATTATTATCAATCTAACTCATATTATTAGGCATATTATGCTTATATGATCGATAGGACGACAATAACTATACTCATTACTCTTATTATTATCAGTCTAACTCATATTATTAGCCATATTATGCTTGTATGATCGATAGGACGACAATTACTATACTCATTACTCTTATTATTATCAATCTAACTCATATTATTAGGCATATTATGCTTATATGATCGATATAACGACAATTACTATACTTATTACACTCACTGTTATCAATCCGACTCATATTACTAGCCATATTATGGTTATATGACCGATAGAAGGACAATTACTATACTTATTACTCTTATTATTATCAATCTAACTCATATTATTAGCCATATTATGCTTATATGATCGATAGGACGACAATTACTATACTCATTACTCTTATTATTATCAATCTAACTCATATTATTAGCCATATTATGCTTATATGATCGATATAACGACAATTACTATACTTATTACACTCACTGTTATCAATCTAACTCATATTATTAGCCATATTATGCTTATATGATCGATAGGACGACAATTACTATACTTATTACTCTCATTATTATCAATCTAACTCATATTATTAGCCATATTGTGCTTATATGATCGATAGAACGACAATTACTATACTTATTACTCTTATTATTATCAATCTAACTCACATTATTAGCCATATTATGCTTATATGATCGATAGGACGACAATTACTATACATATTACTCTCATTATTATCAATCTAACTCATATTATTAGCCATATTGTGCTTATATGATCGATAGAACGACAATTACTATACTTCTTACTCTTATTATTATCAATCCAACTCATATTATTAGCCATATTATGCTTATATGATCGATAGGACGACAATTACTATACTCATTACTCTTATTATTATCAATCTAACTCATATTATTAGCCATATTATGCTTATATGATCGATAGGACGACAATTACTATACTCATTACTCTTATCATTATCAATCTAAATCATATAATTAGCCATATTATGCTTATATGATCGATATAACGACAATTACTATACTTATTACACTCACTGTTATCAAACTAACTCATATTATTAGCCATATTATGGTTATATGACCGATAGAACGACAATTACTATACTTATTACTCTTATTATTATCAATCTAACTCACATTATTAGCCATATTATGCTTATATGATCGATAGGACGACAATTACTATACATATTACTCTCATTATTATCAATCTAACTCATATTATTAGCCATATTGTGCTTATATGATCGATAGAACGACAATTACTATACTTAGTACTCTTATTATTATCAATCCAACTCATATTATTAGCCATATTATGCTTATATGATCGATAGGACGACAATTACTATACTCATTACTCTTATTATTATCAATCTAACTCATATTATTAGCCATATTATGCTTATATGATCGATAGGACGACAATAACTATACTCATTACTCTTATTATTATCAGTCTAACTCATATTATTAGCCATATTATGCTTGTATGATCGATAGGACGACAATTACTATACTCATTACTCTTATTATTATCAATCTAACTCATATTATTAGGCATATTATGCTTATATGATCGATATAACGACAATTACTATACTTATTACTCTCATTATTATCAATCTAACTCATATTATTAGCCATATTGTGCTTATATGATCGATAGAACGACAATTACTATACTTATTACTCTTATTATTATCAATCTAACTCACATTATTAGCCATATTATGGTGATATGACCGATAGAACGACAATTACTATGCTTATTACTCTTATTATTATCAATCTAACTCATATTATTAGCCATATTATGCTTATATGATCGATAGGACGACAATTACTATACTCATTACTCTTACTATTATCAATCTAACTCATATTATTAGCCATATTATGCTTATATGATCGATAGGACGACAATTACTATACTCATTACTCTTATTATTATCAATCTAACTCATATTATTAGCCATATTATGCTTATATGATCGATATAACGACAATTACTATACTTATTACACTCACTGTTATCAATCTAACTCATATTATTAGCCATATTATGCTTATATGATCGATAGGACGACAATTACTATACTCATTACTCTTATTATTATCAATCTAACTCATATTATTAGCCATATTATGCTTATATGATCGATAGGACGACAATAACTATACTCATTACTCTTATTATTATCAGTCTAACTCATATTATTAGCCATATTATGCTTGTATGATCGGTAGGACGACAATTACTATACTCATTACTCTTATTATTATCAATCTAACTCATATTATTAGGCATATTATGCTTATATGATCGATATAACGACAATTACTATACTTATTACTCTCATTATTATCAATCTAACTCATATTATTAGCCATATTGTGCTTATATGATCGATAGAACGACAATTACTATACTTATTACTCTTATTATTATCAATCTAACTCATATTATTAGCCATATTATGCTTACATGATCGATAGGACGACAATTACTATACTCATTACTCTTATTATTATCAATCTAACTCATATTATTAGGCATATTATGCTTATATGATCGATATAACGACAATTACTATACTTATTACACTCACTGTTATCAATCCGACTCATATTACTAGCCATATTATGGTTATATGACCGATAGAAGGACAATTACTATACTTATTACTCTTATTATTATCAATCTAACTCATATTATTAGCCATATTATGCTTATATGATCGATAGGACGACAATTACTATACTCATTACTCTTATTATTATCAATCTAACTCATATTATTAGCCATATTATGCTTATATGATCGATATAACGACAATTACTATACTTATTACACTCACTGTTATCAATCTAACTCATATTATTAGCCATATTATGCTTATATGATCGATAGGACGACAATTACTATACTCATTACTCTTATTATTATCAATCTAACTCATATTATTAGCCATATTATGCTTATATGATCGATAGGACGACAATAACTATACTCATTACTCTTATTATTATCAGTCTAACTCATATTATTAGCCATATTATGCTTCTATGATCGATAGGACGACAATTACTATACTCTTTACTCTTATTATTATCAATCTAACTCATATTATTAGCCATATTATGCTTATATGATCGATAGGACGACAATTACTATACTCATTACTCTTATTATTATCAATCTAACTCATATTATTAGCCATATTATGCTTACATGATCGATAGGACGACAATTACTATACTCATTACTCTTATTATTATCAATCTAACTCATATTATTAGCCATATTATGCTTGTATGATCGATAGGACGACAATTACTATACTCATTACTCTTATTATTATCAATCTAACTCATATTATTAGGCATATTATGCTTATATGATCGATATAACGACAATTACTATACTTATTACTCTCATTATTATCAATCTAACTCATATTATTAGCCATATTGTGCTTATATGATCGATAGAACGACAATTACTATACTTATTACTCTTATTATTATCAATCTAACTCACATTATTAGCCATATTATGCTTATATGATCGATAGGACGACAATTACTATACATATTACTCTCATTATTATCAATCTAACTCATATTATTAGCCATATTGTGCTTATATGATCGATAGAACGACAATTACTATACTTATTACTCTTATTATTATCAATCCAACTCATATTATTAGCCATATTATGCTTATATGATCGATAGGACGACAATTACTATACTCATTACTCTTATTATTATCAATCTAACTCATATTATTAGCCATATTATGCTTATATGATCGATAGGACGACAATTACTATACTCATTACTCTTATCATTATCAATCTAAATCATATAATTAGCCATATTATGCTTATATGATCGATATAACGACAATTACTATACTTATTACACTCACTGTTATCAAACTAACTCATATTATTAGCCATATTATGGTTATATGACCGATAGAACGACAATTACTATACTTATTACACTTACTATTATCAATCTAACTCATATTATTAGCCATATTATGGTGATATGACCGATAGAACGACAATTACTATGCTTATTACTCTTATTATTATCAATCTAACTCATATTATTAGCCATATTATGCTTATATGATCGATAGGACGACAATTACTATACTCTTACTCTTACTATTATCAATCTAACTCATATTATTAGCCATATTATGCTTATATGATCGATATAACGACAATTACTATACTTATTACTCTCATTATTATCAATCTAACTCATATTATTAGCCATATTATGGTTATATCACCGATAGAACGACAATTACTATGCTTATTACTCTTATTATTATCAATCTAACTCATATTATTAGCCATATTATGCTTAAATGATCGATAGGACGACAATTACTATACTCATTACTCTTATTATTATCAATCTAACTCATATTATTAGCCATATTATGCTTATATGATCGATAGGACGACAATTACTATACTCATTACTCTTATTATTATCAATCTAACTCATATTATTAGGCATATTATGCTTATATGATCGATATAACGACAATTACTATACGTATTACACTCACTGTTATCAATCCAACTCATATTACTAGCCATATTATGGTTATATGACCGATAGAACGACAATTACTATACTTATTACTCTTATTATTATCAATCTAACTCATATTATTAGCCATATTATGCTTATATGATCGATAGGACGACAATTACTATACTCATTACTCTTATTATTATCAATCTAACTCATATTATTAGCCATATTATGCTTATATGATCGATATAACGACAATTACTATACTTATTACACTCACTGTTATCAATCTAACTCATATTATTAGCCATATTATGCTTATATGATCGATAGGACGACAATTACTATACTCATTACTCTTATTATTATCAATCCAACTCATATTACTAGCCATATTATGGTTATATGACCGCTAGAACGACAATTACTATACTTATTACTCTTATTATTATCAATCTAACTCATATTATTAGCCATATTATGCTTATATGATCGATAGGACGACAATTACTATACTCATTACTCTTATTATTATCAATCTAACTCATATTATTAGCCATATTATGCTTATATGATCGATATAACGACAATTACTATACTTATTACACTCACTGTTATCAATCTAACTCATATTATTAGCCATATTATGCTTATATGATCGATAGGACGACAATTACTATACTCATTACTCTTATTATTATCAATCTAACTCATATTATTAGCCATATTATGCTTATATGATCGATAGGACGACAATAACTATACTCATTACTCTTATTATTATCAGTCTAACTCATATTATTAGCCATATTATGCTTATATGATCGATAGGACGACAATTACTATACTCATTACTCTTATTATTATCAATCTAACTCATATTATTAGCCATATTATGCTTATATGATCGATATAACGACAATTACTATACTTATTACTCTCATTATTATCAATCTAACTCATATTATTAGCCATATTATGGTTATATCACCGATAGAACGACAATTACTATGCTTATTACTCTTATTATTATCAATCTAACTCATATTATTAGCCATATTATGCTTAAATGATCGATAGGACGACAATTACTATACTCATTACTCTTACTATTATCAATCTAACTCATATTATTAGCCATATTATGCTTATATGATCGATAGGACGACAATTACTATACTCATTACTCTTATTATTATCAATCTAACTCATATTATTAGGCATATTATGCTTATATGATCGATATAACGACAATTACTATACTTATTACACTCACTGTTATAAATCCGACTCATATTACTAGCCATATTATGGTTATATGACCGATAGAAGGACAATTACTATACTTATTACTCTTATTATTATCAATCTAACTCATATTATTAGCCATATTATGCTTATATGATCGATAGGACGACAATTACTATACTCATTGCTCTTATTATTATCAATCTAACTCATATTATTAGCCATATTATGCTTATATGATCGATATAACGACAATTACTATACTTATTACTCTTATTATTATCAATCTAACTCACATTATTAGCCATATTATGCTTATATGATCGATAGGACGACAATTACTATACTCATTACTCTTATTATTATCAATCTAACTCATATTATTAGCCATATTATGCTTATATGATCGATAGGACGACAATTACTATACTCATTACTCTTATCATTATCAATCTAAATCATATAATTAGCCATATTATGCTTATATGATCGATATAACGACAATTACTATACTTATTACACTCACTGTTATCAAACTAACTCATATTATTAGCCATATTATGGTTATATGACCGGTAGAACGACAATTACTATACTTATTACACTCACTATTATCAATCTAACTCATATTATTAGCCATATTATGGTGATATGACCGATAGAACGACAATTACTATGCTTATTACTCTTATTATTATCAATCTAACTCATATTATTAGCCATATTATGCTTATATGATCGATAGGACGACAATTACTATACTCATTACTCTTACTATTATCAATCTAACTCATATTATTAGCCATATTATGCTTATATGATCGATATAACGACAATTACTATACTTATTACTCTCATTATTATCAATCTAACTCATATTATTAGCCATATTATGGTTATATCACCGATAGAACGACAATTACTATGCTTATTACTCTTATTATTATCAATCTAACTCATATTATTAGCCATATTATGCTTAAATGATCGATAGGACGACAATTACTATACTCATTACTCTTATTATTATCAATCTAACTCATATTATTAGCCATATTATGCTTATATGATCGATAGGACGACAATTACTATACTCATTACTCTTATTATTATCAATCTAACTCATATTATTAGGCATATTATGCTTATATGATCGATATAACGACAATTACTATACTTATTACACTCACTGTTATCAATCCAACTCATATTACTAGCCATATTATGGTTATATGACCGATAGAAGGACAATTACTATACTTATTACTCTTATTATTATCAATCTAACTCATATTATTAGCCATATTATGCGTATATGATCGATAGGACGACAATTACTATACTCATTACTCTTATTATTATGAATCTAACTCATATTATTAGCCATATTATGCTTATATGATCGATATAACGACAATTACTATACCTATTACACTCACTGTTATCAATCTAACTCATATTATTAGCCATATTATGCTTATATGATCGATAGGACGACAATTACTATACTCATTACTCTTATTATTATCAATCTAACTCATATTATTAGGCATATTGTGCTTATATGATCGATATAACGACAATTACTATACTTATTACTCTCATTATTATCAATCTAACTCATATTATTAGCCATATTGTGCTTATATGATCGATAGAACGACAATTACTATACTTATTACTCTTATTATTATCAATCTAACTCACATTATTAGCCATATTATGCTTACATGATCGATAGGACGACAATTACTATACGCATTACTCTTATTATTATCAATCTAACTCATATTATTAGCCATATTATGCTTGTATGATCGATAGGACGACAATTACTATACTCATTACTCTTATTATTATCAATCTAACTCATATTATTAGGCATATTATGCTTATATGATCGATATAACGACAATTACTATACTTATTACTCTCATTATTATCAATCTAACTCATATTATTAGCCATATTGTGCTTATATGATCGATAGTACGACAATTACTATACTTATTACTCTTATTATTATCAATCTAACTCACATTATTAGCCATATTATGCTTATATGATCGATAGGACGACAATTACTATACATATTACTCTCATTATTATCAATCTAACTCATATTATTAGCCATATTGTGCTTATATGATCGATAGAACGACAATTACTATACTTATTACTCTTATTATTATCAATCCAACTCATATTATTAGCCATATTATGCTTATATGATCGATAGGACGACAATTACTATACTCATTACTCTTATTATTATCAATCTAACTCATATTATTAGCCATATTATGCTTATATGATCGATAGGACGACAATTACTATACTCATTACTCTTATCATTATCAATCTAAATCATATAATTAGCCATATTATGCTTATATGATCGATATAACGACAATTACTATACTTATTACACTCACTGTTATCAAACTAACTCATATTATTAGCCATATTATGGTTATATGACCGATAGAACGACAATTACTATACTTATTACACTCACTATTATCAATCTAACTCATATTATTAGCCATATTATGGTGATATGACCGATAGAACGACAATTACTATGCTTATTACTCTTATTATTATCAATCTAACTCATATTATTAGCCATATTATGCTTATATGATCGATAGGACGACAATTACTATACTCATTACTCTTACTATTATCAATCTAACTCATATTATTAGCCATATTATGCTTATATGATCGATAGGACGACAATTACTATACTCATTACTCTTATTATTATCAATCTAACTCATTTTATTAGCCATATTATGCTTATATGATCGATATAACGACAATTACTATACTTATTACACTCACTGTTATCAATCTAACTCATATTATTAGCCATATTATGCTTATATGATCGATAGGACGACAATTACTATACTCATTACTCTTATTATTATCAATCTAACTCATATTATTAGCCATATTATGCTTATATGATCGATAGGACGACAATAACTATACTCATTACTCTTATTATTATCAGTCTAACTCATATTATTAGCCATATTATGCTTGTATGATCGATAGGACGACAATTACTATACTCATTACTCTTATTATTATCAATCTAACTCATATTATTAGGCATATTATGCTTATATGATCGATATAACGACAATTACTATACTTATTACTCTCATTATTATCAATCTAACTCATATTATTAGCCATATTGTGCTTATATGATCGATAGAACGACAATTACTATACTTATTACTCTTATTATTATCAATCTAACTCACATTATTAGCCATATTATGCTTATATGATCGATAGGACGACAATTACTATACATATTACTCTCATTATTATCAATCTAACTCATATTATTAGCCATATTGTGCTTATATGATCGATAGAACGACAATTACTATACTTATTACTCTTATTATTATCAATCCAACTCATATTATTAGCCATATTATGCTTATATGATCGATAGGACGACAATTACTATACTCATTACTCTTATTATTATCAATCTAACTCATATTATTAGCCATATTATGCTTATATGATCGATAGGACGACAATTACTATACTCATTACTCTTATTATTATCAATCTAACTCATATTATTAGCCATATTATGCTTGTATGATCGATAGGACGACAATTACTATACTCATTACTCTTATTATTATCAATCTAACTCATATTATTAGGCATATTATGCTTATATGATCGATATAACGACAATTACTATACTTATTACTCTCACTATTATCAATCTAACTCATATTATTAGCCATATTGTGCTTATATGATCGATAGAACGACAATTACTGTACTTATTACTCTTATTATTATCAATCTAACTCACATTATTAGCCACATTATGCTTATATGATCGATAGGACGACAATTACTATACTCATTACTCTTATTATTATCAATCTAACTCATATTATTAGCCATATTATGCTTATATGATCGATAGGACGACAATTACTATACTCATTACTCTTATCATTATCAATCTAAATCATATTATTAGCCATATTATGCTTATATGATCGATATAACGACAATTACTATACTTATTACACTCACTGTTATCAAACTAACTCATATTATTAGCCATATTATGGTTATATGACCGATAGAACGACAATTACTATACTTATTACACTCACTATTATCAATCTAACTCATATTATTAGCCATATTATGGTGATATGACCGATAGAACGACAATTACTATGCTTATTACTCTTATTATTATCAATCTAACTCATATTATTAGCCATATTATGCTTATATGATCGATAGGACGACAATTACTATACTCATTACTCTTACTATTATCAATCTAACTCATATTATTAGCCATATTATGCTTATATGATCGATATAACGACAATTACTATACTTCTTACTCTCATTATTATCAATCTAACTCATATTATTAGCCATATTATGGTTATATCACCGTTAGAACGACAATTACTATGCTTATTACTCTTATTATTATCAATCTAACTCATATTATTAGCCATATTATGCTTAAATGATCGATAGGACGACAATTACTATACTCATTACTCTTATTATTATCAATCTAACTCATATTATTAGCCATATTATGCTTATATGATCGATAGGACGACAATTACTATACTCATTACTCTTATTATTATCAATCTAACTCATATTATTAGGCATATTATGCTTATATGATCGATATAACGACAATTACTATACTTATTACACTCACTGTTATCAATCCAACTCATATTACTAGCCATATTATGGTTATATGACCGATAGAAGGACAATTACTATACTTATTACTCTTATTATTATCAATCTAACTCATATTATTAGCCATATTATGCTTATATGATCGATAGGACGACAATTACTATACTCATTACTCTTATTATTATCAATCTAACTCATATTATTAGCCATATTATGCTTATATGATCGATATAACGACAATTACTATACTTATTACACTCACTGTTATCAATCTAACTCATATTATTAGCCATATTATGCTTATATGATCGATAGGACGACAATTACTATACTCATTACTCTTATTATTATCAATCTAACTCATATTATTAGCCATATTATGCTTATATGATCGATAGGACGACAATAACTATACTCATTACTCTTATTATTATCAGTCTAACTCATATTATGAGCCATATTATGCTTGTATGATCGATAGGACGACAATTACTATACTCATTACTCTTATTATTATCAATCTAACTCATATTATTAGGCATATTATGCTTATATGATCGATATAACGACAATTACTATACTTATTACTCTCATTATTATCAATCTAACTCACATTATTAGCCATATTGTGCTTATATGATCGATAGAACGACAATTACTATACTTATTACTCTTATTATTATCAATCTAACTCACATTATTAGCCATATTATGCTTATATGATCGATAGGACGACAATTACTATACATATTACTCTCATTATTATCAATCTAACTCATATTATTAGCCATATTGTGCTTATATGATCGATAGAACGACAATTACTATACTTATTACTCTTATTATTATCAATCCAACTCATATTATTAGCCATATTATGCTTATATGATCGATAGAACGACAATTACTATACTTATTACTCTTATTATTATCAATCTAACTCACATTATTAGCCATATTATGCTTATATGATCGATAGGACGACAATTACTATACATATTACTCTCATTATTATCAATCTAACTCATATTATTAGCCATATTGTGCTTATATGATCGATAGAACGACAATTACTATACTTATTACTCTTATTATTATCAATCCAACTCATATTATTAGCCATATTATGCTTATATGATCGATAGGACGACAATTACTATACTCATTACTCTTATTATTATCAATCTAACTCATATTATTAGCCATATTATGCTTATATGATCGATAGGACGCCAATTACTATACTCATTACTCTTATCATTATCAATCTAAATCATATTATTAGCCATATTATGCTTATATGATCGATATAACGACAATTACTATACTTATTACACTCACTGTTATCAATCTAACTCATATTATTAGCCATATTGTGCTTATATGATCGATAGAACGACAATTACTATACTCATTACTCTTATTATTATCAATCTAACTCATATTATTAGCCATATTATGCTTATATGATCGATATAACGACAATTACTATACTTATTACTCTCATTATTATCAATCTAACTCATATTATTAGCCATATTATGGTTATATCACCGATAGAACGACAATTACTATGCTTATTACTCTTATTATTATCAATCTAACTCATATTATTAGCCATATTATGCTTATATGATCGATAGAACGACAATTACTATACTTATTACTCTCATTATTATCAACCTAACTCATATTATTAGCCATATTATGCTTATATGATCGATAGGACGACAATTACTATACTCATTACTCTTATTATTATCAATCTAACTCATATTATTAGCCATATTATGCTTACATGATCGATAGGACGACAATTACTATACTCATTACTCTTATTATTATCAATCTAACTCATATTATTAGGCATATTATGCTTATATGATCGATATAACGACAATCACTATACTTATTACTCTCATTATTATCAATCTAACTCATATTATTAGCCATATTGTGCTTATATGATCGATAGAACGACAATTACTATACTTATTACTCTTATTATTATCAATCTAACTCATATTATTAGCCATATTATGCTTATATGATCGATAGGACGACAATTACTATACTCATTACTCTTATTATTATCAATCTAACTCATATTATTAGCCATATTATGCTTATATGATCGATATAACGACAATTACTATACTTATTACACTCACTGTTATCAATCTAACTCATATTATTAGCCATTTTATGCTTATATGATCGATAGGACGACAATTACTATACTCATTACTCTTATTATTATCAATCTAACTCATATTATTAGCCATATTATGCTTATATGATCGATAGGACGACAATAACTATACTCATTACTCTTATTATTATCAGTCTAACTCATATTATTAGCCATATTATGCTTATATGATCGATAGGACGACAATTACTATACTCATTACTCTTATTATTATCAATCTAACTCATATTATTAGCCATATTATGCTTATATGATCGATATAACGACAATTACTATACTTATTACTCTCATTATTATCAATCTAACTCATATTATTAGCCATATTATGGTTATATCACCGATAGAACGACAATTACTATGCTTATTACTCTTATTATTATCAATCTAACTCATATTATTAGCCATATTATGCTTAAATGATCGATAGGACGACAATTACTATACTCATTACTCTTATTATTATCAATCTAACTCATATTATTAGCCATATTATGCTTATATGATCGATAGGACGACAATTACTATACTCATTACTCTTATTATTATCAATCTAACTCATATTATTAGGCATATTATGCTTATATGATCGATATAACGACAATTACTATACTTATTACACTCACTGTTATCAATCCGACTCATATTACTAGCCATATTATGGTTATATGACCGATAGAAGGACAATTACTATACTTATTACTCTTATTATTATCAATCTAACTCATATTATTAGCCATATTATGCTTATATGATCGATAGGACGACAATTACTATACTCATTACTCTTATTATTATCAATCTAACTCATATTATTAGCCATATTATGCTTATATGATCCATATAACGACAATTACTATACTTATTACACTCACTGTTATCAATCTAACTCATATTATTAGCCATATTATGCTTATATCATCGATAGGACGACAATAACTATACTCATTACTCTTATTATTATCAGTCTAACTCATATTATTAGCCATATTATGCTTATATGATCGATAGGACGACAATGACTATACTCATTACTCTTATGATTATCAATCTAACTCATATTATTAGCCATATTATGCTTATATGATCGATAGGACGACAATTACTATACTCATTACTCTTATTATTATCAATCTAACTCATATTATTAGCCATATTATGCTTACATGATCGATAGGACGACAATTACTATACTCATTACTCTTATTATTATCAATCTAACTCATATTATTAGCCATATTATGCTTGTATGATCGATAGGGCGACAATTACTATACTCATTACTCTTATTATTATCAATCTAACTCATATTATTAGGCATATTATGCGTATATGATCGATATAACGACAATTACTATACTTATTACTCTCATTATTATCAATCTAACTCATATTATTAGCCATATTGTGCTTATATGATCGATAGAACGACAATTACTATACTTATTACTCTTATTATTATCAATCTAACTAACATTATTAGCCATATTATGCTTATATGATCGATAGGACGACAATTACTATACATATTACTCTCATTATTATCAATCCAACTCATATTATTAGCCATATTATGGTGATATGACCGATAGAACGACAATTACTATGCTTATTACTCTTATTATTATCAATCTAACTCATATTATTAGCCATATTATGCTTATATGATCGATAGGACGACAATTACTATACTCATTACTCTTACTATTATCAATCTAACTCATATTATTAGCGATATTATGCTTATATGATCGATATAACGACAATTACTATACTTATTACACTCACTGTTATCAAACTAACTCATATTATTAGCCATATTATGGTTATATGACCGATAGAACGACAATTACTATACTTATTACACTCACTATTATCAATCTAACTCATATTATTAGCCATATTATGGTGATATGACCGATAGAACGACAATTACTATGCTTATTACTCTTATTATTATCAATCTAACTCATATTATTAGCCATATTATGCTTATATGATCGATAGGACGACAATTACTATACTCATTACTCTTACTATTATCAATCTAACTCATATTATTAGCCATATTATGCTTATATGATCGATATAACGACAATTACTATACTTATTACTCTCATTATTATCAATCTAACTCATATTATTAGCCATATTATGCTTATATGATCGATAGAACGACAATTACTATACTTATTACTCTTATTATTATCAATCTAACTCACATTATTAGCCATATTATGCTTATATGATCGATAGGACGACAATTACTATACATATTACTCTCATTATTATCAATCTAACTCATATTATTAGCCATATTGTGCTTATATGATCGATAGAACGACAATTACTATACTTATTACTCTTATTATTATCAATCCAACTCATATTATTAGCCATATTATGCTTATATGATCGATAGGACGACAATTACTATACTCATTACTCTTATTATTATCAATCTAACTCATATTATTAGCCATATTATGCTTATATGATCGATAGGACGACAATAACTATACTCATTACTCTTATTATTATCAGTCTAACTCATATTATTAGCCATATTATGCTTATATGATCGATAGGACGACAATTACTATACTCATTACTCTTATTATTATCAATCTAACTCATATTATTAGCCATATTATGCTTATATGATCGATAGGACGACAATTACTATACTCATTACTCTTATTATTATCAATCTAACTCATATTATTAGCCATATTATGCTTACATGATCGATAGGACGACAATTACTATACTCATTACTCTTATTATTATCAATCTAACTCATATTATTAGCCATATTATGCTTGTATGATCGATAGGACGACAATTACTATACTCATTACTCTTATTATTATCAATCTAACTCATATTATTAGGCATATTATGCTTATATGATCGATATAACGACAATTACTATACTTAATACTCTCATTATTATCAATCTAACTCATATTATTAGCCATATTGTGCTTATATGATCGATAGAACGACAATTACTGTACTTATTACTCTTATTATTATCAATCTAACTCACATTATTAGCCATATTATGCTTATATGATCGAAAGGACGACAATTACTATACATATTACTCTCATTATTATCAATCTAACTCATATTATTAGCCATATTGTGCTTATATGATCGATAGAACGACAATTACTATACTTATTACTCTTATTATTATCAATCCAACTCATATTATTAGCCATATTATGCTTATATGATCGATAGGACGACAATTACTATACTCATTACTCTTATTATTATCAATCTAACTCATATTATTAGCCATATTATGCTTATATGATCGATAGGACGACAATTACTATACTCATTACTCTTATCATTATCAATCTAAATCATATTATTAGCCATATTATGCTTATATGATCGATATAACGACAATTACTATACTTATTACACTCACTGTTATCAAACTAACTCATATTATTAGCCATATTATGGTTATATGACCGATAGAACGACAATTACTATACTTATTACACTCACTATTATCAATCTAACTCATATTATTAGCCATATTATGGTGATATGACCGATAGAACGACAATTACTATGCTTATTACTCTTATTATTATCAATCTAACTCATATTATTAGCCATATTATGCTTATATGATCGATAGGACGACAATTACTATACTCATTACTCTTACTATTATCAATCTAACTCATATTATTAGCCATATTATGCTTATATGATCGATATAACGACAATTACTATACTTATTACTCTCATTATTATCAATCTAACTCATATTATTAGCCATATTGTGCTTATATGATCGATAGAACGACAATTACTATACTTATTACACTCACTGTTATCAATCTAACTCATATTATTAGCCATATTATGCTTATATGATCGATAGGACGACAATTACTATACTCATTACTCTTATTATTATCAATCTAACTCATATTATTAGCCATATTATGCTTATATGATCGATAGGACGACAATAACTATACTCATTACTCTTATTATTATCAGTCTAACTCATATTATTAACCATATTATGCTTGTATGATCGATAGGACGACAATTACTATACTCATTACTCTTATTATTATCAATCTAACTCATATTATTAGGCATATTATGCTTATATGATCGATATAACGACAATTACTATACTTATTACTCTCATTATTATCAATCTAACTCATATTATTAGCCATATTGTGCTTATATGATCGATAGAACGACAATTACTATACTTATTACTCTTATTATTATCAATCTAACTCACATTATTAGCCATATTATGCTTATATGATCGATAGGACGACAAATACTATACATATTACTCTCATTATTATCAATCTAACTCATATTATTAGCCATATTGTGCTTATATGATCGATAGAACGACAATTACTGTACTTATTACTCTTATTATTATCAATCTAACTCACATTATTAGCCACATTATGCTTATATGATCGATAGGACGACAATTACTATACTCATTACTCTTATTATTATCAATCTAACTCATATTATTAGGCATATTATGCTTATATGATCGACATAACGACAATTACTATACTTATTACTCTCACTATTATCAATCTAACTCATATTATTAGCCATATTATGCTTATATGATCGATAGGACGACAATTACTATACTCATTACTCTTATCATTATCAATCTAAATCATATTATTAGCCATATTATGCTTATATGATCGATATAACGACAATTACTATACTTATTACACTCACTGTTATCAAACTAACTCATATTATTAGCCATATTATGGTTATATGACCGATAGAACGACAATTACTATACTTATTACACTCACTATTATCAATCTAACTCATATTATTAGCCATATTATGGTGATATGACCGATAGAACGACAATTACTATGCTTATTACTCTTATTATTATCAATCTAACTCATATTATTAGCCATATTATGCTTATATGATCGATAGGACGACAATTACTATACTCATTACTCTTACTATTATCAATCTAACTCATATTATTAGCCATATTATGCTTATATGATCGATATAACGACAATTACTATACTTCTTACTCTCATTATTATCAATCTAACTCATATTATTAGCCATATTATGGTTATATCACCGATAGAACGACAATTACTATGCTTATTACTCTTATTATTATCAATCTAACTCATATTATTAGCCATATTATGCTTATATGATCGATAGAACGACAATTACTATACTTATTACACTCACTGTTATCAATCTAACTCATATTATTAGCCATATTATGCTTATATGATCGATAGGACGACAATTACTATACTCATTACTCTTATTATTATCAATCTAACTCATATTATTAGCCATATTATGCTTATATGATCGATAGGACGACAATAACTATACTCATTACTCTTATTATTATCAGTCTAACTCATATTATTAACCATATTATGCTTGTATGATCGATAGGACGACAATTACTATACTCATTACTCTTATTATTATCAATCTAACTCATATTATTAGGCATATTATGCTTATATGATCGATATAACGACAATTACTATACTTATTACTCTCATTATTATCAATCTAACTCATATTATTAGCCATATTGTGCTTATATGATCGATAGAACGACAATTACTATACTTATTACTCTTATTATTATCAATCTAACTCACATTATTAGCCATATTATGCTTATATGATCGATAGGACGACAATTACTATACATATTACTCTCATTATTATCAATCTAACTCATATTATTAGCCATATTGTGCTTATATGATCGATAGAACGACAATTACTGTACTTATTACTCTTATTATTATCAATCTAACTCACATTATTAGCCACATTATGCTTATATGATCGATAGGACGACAATTACTATACTCATTACTCTTATTATTATCAATCTAACTCATATTATTAGGCATATTATGCTTATATGATCGACATAACGACAATTACTATACTTATTACTCTCACTATTATCAATCTAACTCATATTATTAGCCATATTATGCTTATATGATCGATAGGACGACAATTACTATACTCATTACTCTTATCATTATCAATCTAAATCATATTATTAGCCATATTATGCTTATATGATCGATATAACGACAATTACTATACTTATTACACTCACTGTTATCAAACTAACTCATATTATTAGCCATATTATGGTTATATGACCGATAGAACGACAATTACTATACTTATTACACTCACTATTATCAATCTAACTCATATTATTAGCCATATTATGGTGATATGACCGATAGGACGACAATTACTATGCTTATTACTCTTATTATTATCAATCTAACTCATATTATTAGCCATATTATGCTTATATGATCGATAGGACGACAATTACTATACTCATTACTCTTACTATTATCAATCTAACTCATATTATTAGCCATATTATGCTTATATGATCGATATAACGACAATTACTATACTTCTTACTCTCATTATTATCAATCTAACTCATATTATTAGCCATATTATGGTTATATCACCGATAGAACGACAATTACTATGCTTATTACTCTTATTATTATCAATCTAACTCATATTATTAGCCATATTATGCTTATATGATCGATAGGACGACAATAACTATACTCATTACTCTTATTATTATCAGTCTAACTCATATTATTAGCCATATTATGCTTGTATGATCGATAGGACGACAATTACTATACTCATTACTCTTATTATTATCAATCTAACTCATATTATTAGGCATATTATGCTTATATGATCGATATAACGACAATTACTATACTTATTACTCTCATTATTATCAATCTAACTCATATTATTAGCCATATTGTGCTTATATGATCGATAGAACGACAATTACTATACTTATTACTCTTATTATTATCAATCTAACTCACATTATTAGCCATATTATGCTTATATGATCGATAGGACGACAATTACTATACATATTACTCTCATTATTATCAATCTAACTCATATTATTAGCCATATTGTGCTTATATGATCGATAGAACGACAATTACTATACTTATTACTCTTATAATTATCAATCCAACTCATATTATTAGCCATATTATGCTTATATGATCGATAGAACGACAATTACTATACTTATTACTCTTATTATTATCAATCTAACTCACATTATTAGCCATATTATGCTTATATGATCGATAGGACGACAATTACTATACATATTACTCTCATTATTATCAATCTAACTCATATTATTAGCCATATTGTGCTTATATGATCGATAGAACGACAATTACTATACTTATTACTCTTATTATTATCAATCCAACTCATATTATTAGCCATATTATGCTTATATGATCGATAGGACGACAATTACTATACTCATTACTCTTATTATTATCAATCTAACTCATATTATTAGCCATATTATGCTTATATGATCGATAGGACGACAATAACTATACTCATTACTCTTATTATTATCAGTCTAACTCATATTATTAGCCATATTATGCTTATATGATCGATAGGACGACAATTACTATACTCATTACTCTTATTATTATCAATCTAACTCATATTATTAGCCATATTATGCTTATATGATCGATAGGACGACAATTACTATACTCATTACTCTTATTATTATCAATCTAACTCATATTATTAGCCATATTATGCTTACATGATCGATAGGACGACAATTACTATACTCATTACTCTTATTATTATCAATCTAACTCATATTATTAGCCATATTATGCTTGTATGATCGATAGGACGACAATTACTATACTCATTACTCTTATTATTATCAATCTAACTCATATTATTAGGCATATTATGCTTATATGATCGATATAACGACAATTACTATACTTATTACTCTCATTATTATCAATCTAACTCATATTATTAGCCATATTGTGCTTATATGATCGATAGAACGACAATTACTGTACTTATTACTCTTATTATTATCAATCTAACTCACATTATTAGCCATATTATGCTTATATGATCGAAAGGACGACAATTACTATACATATTACTCTCATTATTATCAATCTAACTCATATTATTAGCCATATTGTGCTTATATGATCGATAGAACGACAATTACTATACTTATTACTCTTATTATTATCAATCCAACTCATATTATTAGCCATATTATGCTTATATGATCGATAGGACGACAATTACTATACTCATTACTCTTATTATTATCAATCTAACTCATATTATTAGCCATATTATGCTTATATGATCGATAGGACGACAATTACTATACTCATTACTCTTATCATTATCAATCTAAATCATATTATTAGCCATATTATGCTTATATGATCGATATAACGACAATTACTATACTTATTACACTCACTGTTATCAAACTAACTCATATTATTAGCCATATTATGGTTATATGACCGATAGAACGACAATTACTATACTTATTACACTCACTATTATCAATCTAACTCATATTATTAGCCATATTATGGTGATATGACCGATAGAACGACAATTACTATGCTTATTACTCTTATTATTATCAATCTAACTCATATTATTAGCCATATTATGCTTATATGATCGATAGGACGACAATTACTATACTCATTACTCTTACTATTATCAATCTAACTCATATTATTAGCCATATTATGCTTATATGATCGATATAACGACAATTACTATACTTATTACTCTCATTATTATCAATCTAACTCATATTATTAGCCATATTGTGCTTATATGATCGATAGAACGACAATTACTATACTTATTACACTCACTGTTATCAATCTAACTCATATTATTAGCCATATTATGCTTATATGATCGATAGGACGACAATTACTATACTCATTACTCTTATTATTATCAATCTAACTCATATTATTAGCCATATTATGCTTATATGATCGATAGGACGACAATAACTATACTCATTACTCTTATTATTATCAGTCTAACTCATATTATTAACCATATTATGCTTGTATGATCGATAGGACGACAATTACTATACTCATTACTCTTATTATTATCAATCTAACTCATATTATTAGGCATATTATGCTTATATGATCGATATAACGACAATTACTATACTTATTACTCTCATTATTATCAATCTAACTCATATTATTAGCCATATTGTGCTTATATGATCGATAGAACGACAATTACTATACTTATTACTCTTATTATTATCAATCTAACTCACATTATTAGCCATATTATGCTTATATGATCGATAGGACGACAATTACTATACATATTACTCTCATTATTATCAATCTAACTCATATTATTAGCCATATTGTGCTTATATGATCGATAGAACGACAATTACTGTACTTATTACTCTTATTATTATCAATCTAACTCACATTATTAGCCACATTATGCTTATATGATCGATAGGACGACAATTACTATACTCATTACTCTTATTATTATCAATCTAACTCATATTATTAGGCATATTATGCTTATATGATCGACATAACGACAATTACTATACTTATTACTCTCACTATTATCAATCTAACTCATATTATTAGCCATATTATGCTTATATGATCGATAGGACGACAATTACTATACTCATTACTCTTATCATTATCAATCTAAATCATATTATTAGCCATATTATGCTTATATGATCGATATAACGACAATTACTATACTTATTACACTCACTGTTATCAAACTAACTCATATTATTAGCCATATTATGGTTATATGACCGATAGAACGACAATTACTATACTTATTACACTCACTATTATCAATCTAACTCATATTATTAGCCATATTATGGTGATATGACCGATAGAACGACAATTACTATGCTTATTACTCTTATTATTATCAATCTAACTCATATTATTAGCCATATTATGCTTATATGATCGATAGGACGACAATTACTATACTCATTACTCTTACTATTATCAATCTAACTCATATTATTAGCCATATTATGCTTATATGATCGATATAACGACAATTACTATACTTCTTACTCTCATTATTATCAATCTAACTCATATTATTAGCCATATTATGGTTATATCACCGATAGAACGACAATTACTATGCTTATTACTCTTATTATTATCAATCTAACTCATATTATTAGCCATATTATGCTTATATGATCGATAGGACGACAATAACTATACTCATTACTCTTATTATTATCAGTCTAACTCATATTATTAGCCATATTATGCTTGTATGATCGATAGGACGACAATTACTATACTCATTACTCTTATTATTATCAATCTAACTCATATTATTAGGCATATTATGCTTATATGATCGATATAACGACAATTACTATACTTATTACTCTCATTATTATCAATCTAACTCATATTATTAGCCATATTGTGCTTATATGATCGATAGAACGACAATTACTATACTTATTACTCTTATTATTATCAATCTAACTCACATTATTAGCCATATTATGCTTATATGATCGATAGGACGACAATTACTATACATATTACTCTCATTATTATCAATCTAACTCATATTATTAGCCATATTGTGCTTATATGATCGATAGAACGACAATTACTATACTTACTACTCTTATTATTATCAATCCAACTCATATTATTAGCCATATTATGCTTATATGATCGATAGAACGACAATTACTATACTTATTACTCTTATTATTATCAATCTAACTCACATTATTAGCCATATTATGCTTATATGATCGATAGGACGACAATTACTATACATATTACTCTCATTATTATCAATCTAACTCATATTATTAGCCATATTGTGCTTATATGATCGATAGAACGACAATTACTATACTTATTACTCTTATTATTATCAATCCAACTCATATTATTAGCCATATTATGCTTATATGATCGATAGGACGACAATTACTATACTCATTACTCTTATTATTATCAATCTAACTCATATTATTAGCCATATTATGCTTATATGATCGATAGGACGACAATAACTATACTCATTACTCTTATTATTATCAGTCTAACTCATATTATTAGCCATATTATGCTTATATGATCGATAGGACGACAATTACTATACTCATTACTCTTATTATTATCAATCTAACTCATATTATTAGCCATATTATGCTTATATGATCGATAGGACGACAATTACTATACTCATTACTCTTATTATTATCAATCTAACTCATATTATTAGCCATATTATGCTTACATGATCGATAGGACGACAATTACTATACTCATTACTCTTATTATTATCAATCTAACTCATATTATTAGCCATATTATGCTTGTATGATCGATAGGACGACAATTACTATACTCATTACTCTTATTATTATCAATCTAACTCATATTATTAGGCATATTATGCTTATATGATCGATATAACGACAATTACTATACTTATTACTCTCATTATTATCAATCTAACTCATATTATTAGCCATATTGTGCTTATATGATCGATAGAACGACAATTACTGTACTTATTACTCTTATTATTATCAATCTAACTCACATTATTAGCCATATTATGCTTATATGATCGAAAGGACGACAATTACTATACATATTACTCTCATTATTATCAATCTAACTCATATTATTAGCCATATTGTGCTTATATGATCGATAGAACGACAATTACTATACTTATTACTCTTATTATTATCAATCCAACTCATATTATTAGCCATATTATGCTTATATGATCGATAGGACGACAATTACTATACTCATTACTCTTATTATTATCAATCTAACTCATATTATTAGCCATATTATGCTTATATGATCGATAGGACGACAATTACTATACTCATTACTCTTATCATTATCAATCTAAATCATATTATTCGCCATATTATGCTTATATGATCGATATAACGACAATTACTATACTTATTACACTCACTGTTATCAAACTAACTCATATTATTAGCCATATTATGGTTATATGACCGATAGAACGACAATTACTATACTTATTACACTCACTATTATCAATCTAACTCATATTATTAGCCATATTATGGTGATATGACCGATAGAACGACAATTACTATGCTTATTACTCTTATTATTATCAATCTAACTCATATTATTAGCCATATTATGCTTATATGATCGATAGGACGACAATTACTATACTCATTACTCTTACTATTATCAATCTAACTCATATTATTAGCCATATTATGCTTATATGATCGATATAACGACAATTACTATACTTATTACTCTCATTATTATCAATCTAACTCATATTATTAGCCATATTGTGCTTATATGATCGATAGAACGACAATTACTATACTTATTACACTCACTGTTATCAATCTAACTCATATTATTAGCCATATTATGCTTATATGATCGATAGGACGACAATTACTATACTCATTACTCTTATTATTATCAATCTAACTCATATTATTAGCCATATTATGCTTATATGATCGATAGGACGACAATAACTATACTCATTACTCTTATTATTATCAGTCTAACTCATATTATTAACCATATTATGCTTGTATGATCGATAGGACGACAATTACTATACTCATTACTCTTATTATTATCAATCTAACTCATATTATTAGGCATATTATGCTTATATGATCGATATAACGACAATTACTATACTTATTACTCTCATTATTATCAATCTAACTCATATTATTAGCCATATTGTGCTTATATGATCGATAGAACGACAATTACTATACTTATTACTCTTATTATTATCAATCTAACTCACATTATTAGCCATATTATGCTTATATGATCGATAGGACGACAATTACTATACATATTACTCTCATTATTATCAATCTAACTCATATTATTAGCCATATTGTGCTTATATGATCGATAGAACGACAATTACTATACTTATTACTCTTATTATTATCAATCCAACTCATATTATTAGCCATATTATGCTTATATGATCGATAGGACGACAATTACTATACTCATTACTCTTATTATTATCAATCTAACTCATATTATTAGCCATATTATGCTTATATGATCGATAGGACGACAATTACTATACTCATTACTCTTATTATTATCAATCTAACTCATATTATTAGCCATATTATGCTTGTATGATCGATAGGACGACAATTACTATACTCATTACTCTTATTATTATCAATCTAACTCATATTATTAGGCATATTATGCTTATATGATCGATATAACGACAATTACTATACTTATTACTCTCACTATTATCAATCTAACTCATATTATTAGCCATATTGTGCTTATATGATCGATAGAACGACAATTACTGTACTTATTACTCTTATTATTATCAATCTAACTCACATTATTAGCCACATTATGCTTATATGACCGATAGGACGACAATTACTATACTCATTACTCTTATTATTATCAATCTAACTCATATTATTAGCCATATTATGCTTATATGATCGATAGGACGACAATTACTATACTCATTACTCTTATCATTATCAATCTAAATCATATTATTAGCCATATTATGCTTATATGATCGATATAACGACAATTACTATACTTATTACACTCACTGTTATCAAACTAACTCATATTATTAGCCATATTATGGTTATATGACCGATAGAACGACAATTACTATACTTATTACACTCACTATTATCAATCTAACTCATATTATTAGCCATATTATGGTGATATGACCGATAGAACGACAATTACTATGCTTATTACTCTTATTATTATCAATCTAACTCATATTATTAGCCATATTATGCTTATATGATCGATAGGACGACAATTACTATACTCATTACTCTTACTATTATCAATCTAACTCATATTATTAGCCATATTATGCTTATATGATCGATATAACGACAATTACTATACTTCTTACTCTCATTATTATCAATCTAACTCATATTATTAGCCATATTATGGTTATATCACCGATAGAACGACAATTACTATGCTTATTACTCTTATTATTATCAATCTAACTCATATTATTAGCCATATTATGCTTAAATGATCGATAGGACGACAATTACTATACTCATTACTCTTATTATTATCAATCTAACTCATATTATTAGCCATATTATGCTTATATGATCGATAGGACGACAATTCCTATACTCATTACTCTTATTATTATCAATCTAACTCATATTATTAGGCATATTATGCTTATATGATCGATATAACGACAATTACTATTCTTATTACACTCACTGTTATCAATCCAACTCATATTACTAGCCATATTATGGTTATATGACCGATAGAAGGACAATTACTATACTTATTACTCTTATTATTATCAATCTAACTCATATTATTAGCCATATTATGCTTATATGATCGATAGGACGACAATGACTATACTCATTACTCTTATTATTATCAATCTAACTCATATTATTAGCCATATTATGCTTATATGATCGATATAACGACAATTACTATACTTATTACACTCACTGTTATCAATCTAACTCATATTATTAGCCATATTATGCTTATATGATCGATAGGACGACAATTACTATACTCATTACTCTTATTATTATCAATCTAACTCATATTATTAGCCATATTATGCTTATATGATCGATAGGACGACAATAACTATACTCATTACTCTTATTATTATCAGTCTAACTCATATTATTAGCCATATTATGCTTGTATGATCGATAGGACGACAATTACTATACTCATTACTCTTATTATTATCAATCTAACTCATATTATTAGGCATATTATGCTTATATGATCGATATAACGACAATTACTATACTTATTACTCTCATTATTATCAATCTAACTCATATTATTAGCCATATTGTGCTTATATGATCGATAGAACGACAATTACTATACTTATTACTCTTATTATTATCAATCTAACTCACATTATTAGCCATATTATGCTTATATGATCGATAGGACGACAATTACTATACATATTACTCTCATTATTTTCAATCTAACTCATATTATTAGCCATATTGTGCTTATATGATCGATAGAACGACAATTACTATACTTATTACTCTTATTATTATCAATCCAACTCATATTATTAGCCATATTATGCTTATATGATCGATAGAACGACAATTACTATACTTATTACTCTTATTATTATCAATCTAACTCACATTATTAGCCATATTATGCTTATATGATCGATAGGACGACAATTACTATACATATTACTCTCATTATTATCAATCTAACTCATATTATTAGCCATATTGTGCTTATATGATCGATAGAACGACAATTACTATACTTATTACTCTTATTATTATCAATCCAACTCATATTATTAGCCATATTATGCTTATATGATCGATAGGACGACAATTACTATACTCATTACTCTTATTATTATCAATCTAACTCATATTATTAGCCATATTATGCTTATATGATCGATAGGACGCCAATTACTATACTCATTACTCTTATCATTATCAATCTAAATCATATTATTAGCCATATTATGCTTATATGATCGATATAACGACAATTACTATACTTATTACACTCACTGTTATCAATCTAACTCATATTATTAGCCATATTGTGCTTATATGATCGATAGAACGACAATTACTATACTCATTACTCTTATTATTATCAATCTAACTCATATTATTAGCCATATTATGCTTATATGATCGATATAACGACAATTACAATACTTATTACTCTCATTATTATCAATCTAACTCATATTATTAGCCATATTATGGTTATATCACCGATAGAACGACAATTACTATGCTTATTACTCTTATTATTATCAATCTAACTCATATTATTAGCCATATTATGCTTATATGATCGATAGAACGACAATTACTATACTTATTACTCTCATTATTATCAACCTAACTCATATTATTAGCCATATTATGCTTATATGATCGATAGGACGACAATTACTATACTCATTACTCTTATTATTATCAATCTAACTCATATTATTAGCCATATTATGCTTACATGATCGATAGGACGACAATTACTATACTCATTACTCTTATTATTATCAATCTAACTCATATTATTAGGCATATTATGCTTATATGATCGATATAACGACAATTACTATACTTATTACTCTCATTATTATCAATCTAACTCATATTATTAGCCATATTGTGCTTATATGATCCATAGAACGACAATTACTATACTTATTACTCTTATTATTATCAATCTAACTCATATTATTAGCCATATTATGCTTATATGATCGATAGGACGACAATTACTATACTCATTACTCTTATTATTATCAATCTAACTCATATTATTAGCCATATTATGCTTATATGATCGATATAACGACAATTACTATACTTATTACACTCACTGTTATCAATCTAACTCATATTATTAGCCATTTTATGCTTATATGATCGATAGGACGACAATTACTATACTCATTACTCTTATTATTATCAATCTAACTCATATTATTAGCCATATTATGCTTATATGATCGATAGGACGACAATAACTATACTCATTACTCTTATTATTATCAGTCTAACTCATATTATTAGCCATATTATGCTTATATGATCGATAGGACGACAATTACTATACTCATTACTCTTATTATTATCAATCTAACTCATATTATTAGCCATATTATGCTTATATGATCGATATAACGACAATTACTATACTTATTACTCTCATTATTATCAATCTAACTCATATTATTAGCCATATTATGGTTATATCACCGATAGAACGACAATTACTATGCTTATTACTCTTATTATTATCAATCTAACTCATATTATTAGCCATATTATGCTTAAATGATCGATAGGACGACAATTACTATACTCATTACTCTTATTATTATCAATCTAACTCATATTATTAGCCATATTATGCTTATATGATCGATAGGACGACAATTACTATACTCATTACTCTTATTATTATCAATCTAACTCATATTATTAGGCATATTATGCTTATATGATCGATATTACGACAATTACTATACTTATTACACTCACTGTTATCAATCCGACTCATATTACTAGCCATATTATGGTTATATGACCGATAGAAGGACAATTACTATACTTATTACTCTTATTATTATCAATCTAACTCATATTATTAGCCATATTATGCTTATATGATCGATAGGACGACAATTACTATACTCATTACTCTTATTATTATCAATCTAACTCATATTATTAGCCATATTATGCTTATATGATCGATATAACGACAATTACTATACTTATTACACTCACTGTTATCAATCTAACTCATATTATTAGCCATTTTATGCTTATATGATCGATAGGACGACAATTACTATACTCATTACTCTTATTATTATCAATCTAACTCATATTATTAGCCATATTATGCTTATATGATCGATAGGACGACAATAACTATACTCATTACTCTTATTATTATCAGTCTAACTCATATTATTAGCCATATTATGCTTATATGATCGATAGGACGACAATTACTATACTCATTACTCTTATTATTATCAATCTAACTCATATTATTAGCCATATTATGCTTATATGATCGATATAACGACAATTACTATACTTATTACTCTCATTATTATCAATCTAACTCATATTATTAGCCATATTATGGTTATATCACCGATAGAACGACAATTACTATGCTTATTACTCTTATTATTATCAATCTAACTCATATTATTAGCCATATTATGCTTAAATGATCGATAGGACGACAATTACTATACTCATTACTCTTATTATTATCAATCTAACTCATATTATTAGCCATATTATGCTTATATGATCGATAGGACGACAATTACTATACTCATTACTCTTATTATTATCAATCTAACTCATATTATTAGGCATATTATGCTTATATGATCGATATTACGACAATTACTATACTTATTACACTCACTGTTATCAATCCGACTCATATTACTAGCCATATTATGGTTATATGACCGATAGAAGGACAATTACTATACTTATTACTCTTATTATTATCAATCTAACTCATATTATTAGCCATATTATGCTTATATGATCGATAGGACGACAATTACTATACTCATTACTCTTATTATTATCAATCTAACTCATATTATTAGCCATATTATGCTTATATGATCGATATAACGACAATTACTATACTTATTACACTCACTGTTATCAATCTAACTCATATTATTAGCCATATTATGCTTATATGATCGATAGGACGACAATTACTATACTCATTACTCTTATTATTATCAATCTAACTCATATTATTAGGCATATTATGCTTATATGATCGATATAACGACAATTACTATACTTATTACACTCACTGCAATCAATCCAACTCATATTACTAGCCATATTATGGTTATATGACCGATAGAAGGACAATTACTATACTTATTACTCTTATTATTATCAATCTAACTCATATTATTAGCCATATTATGCTTATATGATCGATAGGACGACAATTACTATACTCATTACTCTTATTATTATCAATCTAACTCATATTATTAGCCATATTATGCTTATATGATCGATATAACGACAATTACTATACTTATTACACTCACTGTTATCAATCTAACTCATATTATTAGCCATATTATGCTTATATGATCGATAGGACGACAATTACTATACTCATTACTCTTATTATTATCAATCTAACTCATATTATTAGGCATATTATGCTTATATGATCGATATAACGACAATTACTATACTTATTACACTCACTGTTATCAATCCAACTCATATTACTAGCCATATTATGGTTATATGACCGATAGAAGGACAATTACTATACTTATTACTCTTATTATTATCAATCTAACTCATATTATTAGCCATATTATGCTTATATGATCGATAGGACGACAATTACTATACTCATTACTCTTATTATTATCAATCTAACTCATATTATTAGCCATATTATGCTTATATGATCGATATAACGACAATTACTATACTTATTACACTCACTGTTATCAATCTAACTCATATTATTAGCCATATTATGCTTATATGATCGATAGGACGACAATTACTATACTCATTACTCTTATTATTATCAATCTAACTCATATTATTAGGCATATTATGCTTATATGATCGATATAACGACAATTACTATACTTATTACACTCACTGTTATCAATCCAACTCATATTACTAGCCATATTATGGTTATATGACCGATAGAAGGACAATTACTATACTTATTACTCTTATTATTATCAATCTAACTCATATTATTAGCCATATTATGCTTATATGATCGATAGGACGACAATTACTATACTCATTACTCTTATTAATATCAATCTAACTCATATTATTAGCCATATTATGCTTATATGATCGATAGGACGACAATTACTATACTCATTACTCTTATTATTATCAATCTAACTCATATTATTAGCCATATTATGCTTACATGATCGATAGGACGACAATTACTATACTCATTACTCTTATTATTATCAATCTAACTCATATTATTAGCCATATTATGCTTGTATGATCGATAGGACGACAATTACTATACTCATTACTCTTATTATTATCAATCTAACTCATATTATTAGGCATATTATGCTTATATGATCGATATAACGACAATTACTATACGTATTACTCTCATTATTATCAATCTAACTCATATTATTAGCCATATTGTGCTTATATGATCGATAGAACGACAATTACTATACTTATTACTCTTATTATTATCAATCTAACTCACATTATTAGCCATATTATGCTTATATGATCGATAGGACGACAATTACTATACATGTTACTCTCATTATTATCAATCTAACTCATATTATTAGCCATATTGTGCTTATATGATCGATAGAACGACAATTACTATACTTATTACTCTTATTATTATCAATCCAACTCATATTATTAGCCATATTATGCTTATATGATCGATAGGACGACAATTACTATACTCATTACTCTTATTATTATCAATCTAACTCATATTATTAGCCATATTATGCTTATATGATCGATAGGACGACAATTACTATACTCATTACTCTTATCATTATCAATCTAAATCATATTATTAGCCATATTATGCTTATATGATCGATATAACGACAATTACTATACTTATTACACTCACTGTTATCAAACTAACTCATATTATTAGCCATATTATGGTTATATGACCGATAGAACGACAATTACTATACTTATTACACTCACTATTATCAATCTAACTCATATTATTAGCCATATTATGGTGATATGACCGATAGAACGACAATTACTATGCTTATTACTCTTATTATTATCAATCTAACTCATATTATTAGCCATATTATGCTTATATGATCGATATAACGACAATTACTATACTTATTACTCTCATTATTATCAATCTAACTCATATTATTAGCCATATTATGGTTATATCACCAATAGAACGACAATTACTATGCTTATTACTCTTATTATTATCAATCTAACTCATATTATTAGCCATATTATGCTTAAATGATCGATAGGACGACAATTACTATACTCATTGCTCTTATTATTATCAATCTAACTCATATTATTAGCCATATTATGCTTATATGATCGATAGGACGACAATTACTATACTCATTACTCTTATTATTATCAATCTAACTCATATTATTAGGCATATTATGCTTATATGATCGATATAACGACAATTACTATACTTATTACACTCACTGTTATCAATCCAACTCATATTACTAGCCATATTATGGTTATATGACCGATAGATGGACAATTACTATACTTATTACTCTTATTATTATCAATCTAACTCATATTATTAGCCATATTATGCTTATATGATCGATAGGACGACAATTACTATACTCATTACTCTTATTATTATCAATCTAACTCATATTATTAGCCATATTATGCTTATATGATCGATATAACGACAATTACTATACTTATTACACTCACTGTTATCAATCTAACTCATATTATTAGCCATATTATGCTTATATGATCGATAGGACGACAATTACTATACTCATTACTCTTATTATTATCAATCTAACTCATATTATTAGCCATATTATGCTTATATGATCGATAGGACGAAAATAACTATACTCATTACTCTTATTATTATCAGTCTAACTCATATTATTAGCCATATTATGCTTGTATGATCGATAGGACGACAATTACTATACTCATTACTCTTATTATTATCAATCTAACTCATATTATTAGGCATATTATGCTTATATGATCGATATAACGACAATTACTATTCTTATTACTCTCATTATTATCAATCTAACTCATATTATTAGCCATATTGTGCTTATATGATCGATAGAACGACAATTACTATACTTATTACTCTTATTATTATCAATCTAACTCACATTATTAGCCATATTATGCTTATATGATCGATAGGACGACAATTACTATACATATTACTCTCATTATTATCAATCTAACTCATATTATTAGCCATATTGTGCTTATATGATCGATAGAACGACAATTACTATACTTATTACTCTTATTATTATCAATCCAACTCATATTATTAGCCATATTATGCTTATATGATCGATAGGACGACAATTACTATACTCATTACTCTTATTATTATCAATCCAACTCATATTATTAGCCATATTATGCTTATATGATCGATAGGACGACAATTACTATACTCATTACTCTTATTATTATCAATCTAACTCATATTATTAGCCATATTATGCTTGTATGATCGATAGGACGACAATTACTATACTCATTACTCTTATTATTATCAATCTAACTCATATTATTAGGCATATTATGCTTATATGATCGATATAACGACAATTACTATACTTATTACTCTCATTATTATCAATCTAACTCATACTATTAGCCATATTGTGCTTATATGATCGATAGAACGACAATTACTGTACTTATTACTCTTATTATTATCAATCTAACTCACATTATTAGCCATATTATGCTTATATGATCGATAGGACGACAATTACTATACTCATTACTCTTATTATTATCAATCTAACTCATATTATTAGCCATATTATGCTTATATGATCGATAGGACGACAATTACTATACTCATTACTCTTATCATTATCAATCTAAATCATATTATTAGCCATATTATGCTTATATGATCGATATAACGACAATTACTATACTTATTACACTCACTGTTATCAAACTAACTCATATTATTAGCCATATTATGGTTATATGACCGATAGAACGACAATTACTATACTTATTACACTCACTATTATCAATCTAACTCATATTATTAGCCATATTATGGTGATATGACCGATAGAACGACAATTACTATGCTTATTACTCTTATTATTATCAATCTAACTCATATTATTAGCCATATTATGCTTATATGATCGATAGGACGACAATTACTATACCCATTACTCTTACTATTATCAATCTAACTCATATTATTAGCCATATTATGCTTATATAATCGATATAACGACAATTACTATACTTATTACTCTCATTATTATCAATCTAACTCATATTATTAGCCATATTATGGTTATATCACCGATAGAACGACAATTACTATGCTTATTACTCTTATTATTATCAATCTAACTCATATTATTAGCCATATTATGCTTATATGATCGATATAACGACAATTACTATACTTATTACTCTCATTATTATCAATCTAACTCATATTATTAGCCATATTATGGTTATATCACCGATAGAACGACAATTACTATGCTTATTACTCTTATTATTATCAATCTAACTCATATTATTAGCCATATTATGCTTAAATGATCGATAGGACGACAATTACTATACTCATTACTCTTATTATTATCAATCTAACTCATATTATTAGCCATATTATGCTTATATGATCGATAGGACGACAATTACTATACTCATTACTCTTATTATTATCAATCTAACTCATATTATTAGGCATATTATGCTTATATGATCGATATAACGACAATTACTATACTTATTACACTCACTGTTATCAATCCAACTCATATTACTAGCCATATTATGGTTATATGACCGATAGAAGGACAATTACTATACTTATTACTCTTATTATTATCAATCTAACTCATATTATTAGCCATATTATGCTTATATGATCGATAGGACGACAATTACTATACTCATTACTCTTCTTATTATCAATCTAACTCATATTATTAGCCATATTATGCTTATATGATCGATATAACGACAATTACTATACTTATTACACTCACTGTTATCAATCTAACTCATATTATTAGCCATATTATGCTTATATGATCGATAGGACGACAATTACTATACTCATTACTCTTATTATTATCAATCTAACTCATATTATTAGCCATATTATGCTTATATGATCGATAGGACGACAATAACTATACTCATTACTCTTATTATTATCAGTCTAACTCATATTATTAGCCATATTATGCTTGTATGATCGATAGGACGACAATTACTATACTCATTACTCTTATTATTATCAATCTAACTCATATTATTAGGCATATTATGCTTATATGATCGATATAACGACAATTACTATACTTATTACTCTCATTATTATCAATCTAACTCATATTATTAGCCATATTGTGCTTATATGATCGATAGAACGACAATTACTATACTTATTACTCTTATTATTATCAATCTAACTCACATTATTAGCCATATTATGCTTATATGATCGATAGGACGACAATTACTATACATATTACTCTCATTATTATCAATCTAACTCATATTATTAGCCATATTGTGCTTATATGATCGATAGAACGACAATTACTATACTTATTACTCTTATTATTATCAATCCAACTCATATTATTAGCCATATTATGCTTATATGATCGATAGGACGACAATTACTATACTCATTACTCTTATTATTATCAATCTAACTCATATTATTAGCCATATTATGCTTATATGATCGATAGGACGACAATTACTATACTCATTACTCTTATTATTATCAATCTAACTCATATTATTAGCCATATTATGCTTGTATGATCGATAGGACGACAATTACTATACTCATTACTCTTATTATTATCAATCTAACTCATATTATTAGGCATATTATGCTTATATGATCGATATAACGACAATTACTATACTTATTACTCTCACTATTATCAATCTAACTCATATTATTAGCCATATTGTGCTTATATGATCGATAGAACGACAATTACTGTACTTATTACTCTTATTATTATCAATCTAACTCACATTATTAGCCACATTATGCTTATATGATCGATAGGACGACAATTACTATACTCATTACTCTTATTATTATCAATCTAACTCATATTATTAGCCATATTATGGTGATATGACCGATAGAACGACAATTACTATGCTTATTACTCTTATTATTATCAATCTAACTCATATTATTAGCCATATTATGCTTATATGATCGATAGGACGACAATTACTATACTCATTACTCTTACTATTATCAATCTAACTCATATTATTAGCCATATTATGCTTATATGATCGATATAACGACAATTACTATACTTCTTACTCTCATTATTATCAATCTAACTCATATTATTAGCCATATTATGGTTATATCACCGATAGAACGACAATTACTATGCTTATTACTCTTATTATTATCAATCTAACTCATATTATTAGCCATATTATGCTTAAATGATCGATAGGACGACAATTACTATACTCATTACTCTTATTATTATCAATCTAACTCATATTATTAGCCATATTATGCTTATATGATCGATAGGACGACAATTACTATACTCATTACTCTTATTATTATCAATCTAACTCATATTATTAGGCATATTATGCTTATATGATCGATATAACGACAATTACTATACTTATTACACTCACTGTTATCAATCCAACTCATATTACTAGCCATATTATGGTTATATGACCGATAGAAGGACAATTACTATACTTATTACTCTTATTATTATCAATCTAACTCATATTATTAGCCATATTATGCTTATATGATCGATAGGACGACAATTACTATACTCATTACTCTTACTATTATCAATCTAACTCATATTATTAGCCATATTATGCTTATATAATCGATATAACGACAATTACTATACTTATTACTCTCATTATTATCAATCTAACTCATATTATTAGCCATATTATGGTTATATCACCGATAGAACGACAATTACTATGCTTATTACTCTTATTATTATCAATCTAACTCATATTATTAGCCATATTATGCTTATATGATCGATATAACGACAATTACTATACTTATTACTCTCATTATTATCAATCTAACTCATATTATTAGCCATATTATGGTTATATCACCGATAGAACGACAATTACTATGCTTATTACTCTTATTATTATCAATCTAACTCATATTATTAGCCATATTATGCTTAAATGATCGATAGGACGACAATTACTATACTCATTACTCTTATTATTATCAATCTAACTCATATTATTAGCCATATTATGCTTATATGATCGATAGGACGACAATTACTATACTCATTACTCTTATTATTATCAATCTAACTCATATTATTAGGCATATTATGCTTATATGATCGATATAACGACAATTACTATACATATTACTCTCATTATTATCAATCTAACTCATATTATTAGCCATATTGTGCTTATATGATCGATAGAACGACAATTACTATACTTATTACTCTTATTATTATCAATCCAACTCATATTATTAGCCATATTATGCTTATATGATCGATAGAACGACAATTACTATACTTATTACTCTTATTATTATCAATCTAACTCACATTATTAGCCATATTATGCTTATATGATCGATAGGACGACAATTACTATACATATTACTCTCATTATTATCAATCTAACTCATATTATTAGCCATATTGTGCTTATATGATCGATAGAACGACAATTACTATACTTATTACTCTTATTATTATCAATCCAACTCATATTATTAGCCATATTATGCTTATATGATCGATAGGACGACAATTACTATACTCATTACTCTTATTATTATCAATCTAACTCATATTATTAGCCATATTATGCTTATATGATCGATAGGACGCCAATTACTATACTCATTACTCTTATCATTATCAATCTAAATCATATTATTAGCCATATTATGCTTATATGATCGATATAACGACAATTACTATACTTATTACACTCACTGTTATCAATCTAACTCATATTATTAGCCATATTGTGCTTATATGATCGATAGAACGACAATTACTATACTCATTACTCTTATTATTATCAATCTAACTCATATTATTAGCCATATTATGCTTCTATGATCGATATAGCGACAATTACTATACTTATTACTCTCATTATTATCAATCTAACTCATATTATTAGCCATATTATGGTTATATCACCGATAGAACGACAATTACTATGCTTATTACTCTTATTATTATCAATCTAACTCATATTATTAGCCATATTATGCTTATATGATCGATAGAACGACAATTACTATACTTATTACTCTCATTATTATCAACCTAACTCATATTATTAGCCATATTATGCTTATATGATCGATAGGACGACAATTACTATACTCATTACTCTTATTATTATCAATCTAACTCATATTATTAGCCATATTATGCTTACATGATCGATAGGACGACAATTACTATACTCATTACTCTTATTATTATCAATCTAACTCATATTATTACGCATATTATGCTTATATGATCGATATAACGACAATTACTATACTTATTACTCTCATTATTATCAATCTAACTCATATTATTAGCCATATTGTGCTTATATGATCGATAGAACGACAATTACTATACTTATTACTCTTATTATTATCAATCTAACTCATATTATTAGCCATATTATGCTTATATGATCGATAGGACGACAATTACTATACTCATTACTCTTATTATTATCAATCTAACTCATATTATTAGCCATATTATGCTTATATGATCGATATAACGACAATTACTATACTTATCACACTCACTGTTATCAATCTAACTCATATTATTAGCCATTTTATGCTTATATGATCGATAGGACGACAATTACTATACTCATTACTCTTATTATTATCAATCTAACTCATATTATTAGCCATATTATGCTTATATGATCGATATAGCGACAATTACTATACTTATTACTCTCATTATTATCAATCTAACTCATATTATTAGCCATATTATGGTTATATCACCGATAGAACGACAATTACTATGCTTATTACTCTTATTATTATCAATCTAACTCATATTATTAGCCATATTATGCTTATATGATCGATAGAACGACAATTACTATACTTATTACTCTCATTATTATCAACCTAACTCATATTATTAGCCATATTATGCTTATATGATCGATAGGACGACAATTACTATACTCATTACTCTTATTATTATCAATCTAACTCATATTATTAGCCATATTATGCTTACATGATCGATAGGACGACAATTACTATACTCATTACTCTTATTATTATCAATCTAACTCATATTATTACGCATATTATGCTTATATGATCGATATAACGACAATTACTATACTTATTACTCTCATTATTATCAATCTAACTCATATTATTAGCCATATTGTGCTTATATGATCGATAGAACGACAATTACTATACTTATTACTCTTATTATTATCAATCTAACTCATATTATTAGCCATATTATGCTTATATGATCGATAGGACGACAATTACTATACTCATTACTCTTATTATTATCAATCTAACTCATATTATTAGCCATATTATGCTTATATGATCGATATAACGACAATTACTATACTTATCACACTCACTGTTATCAATCTAACTCATATTATTAGCCATTTTATGCTTATATGATCGATAGGACGACAATTACTATACTCATTACTCTTATTATTATCAATCTAACTCATATTATTAGCCATATTATGCTTATATGATCGATATAACGACAATTACTATACTTATCACACTCACTGTTATCAATCTAACTCATATTATTAGCCATTTTATGCTTATATGATCGATAGGACGACAATTACTATACTCATTACTCTTATTATTATCAATCTAACTCATATTATTAGCCATATTATGCTTATATGATCGATAGGACGACAATAACTATACTCATTACTCTTATTATTATCAGTCTAACTCATATTATTAGCCATATTATGCTTATATGATCGATAGGACGACAATTACTATGCTCATTACTCTTATTATTATCAATCTAACTCATATTATTAGCCATATTATGCTTATATGATCGATATAACGACAATTACTATACTTATTACTCTCATTATTATCAATCTAACTCATATTATTAGCCATATTATGGTTATATCACCGATAGAACGACAATTACTATGCTTATTACTCTTATTATTATCAATCTAACTCATATTATTAGCCATATTATGCTTAAATGATCGATAGGACGACAATTACTATACTCATTACTCTTATTATTATCAATCTAACTCATATTATTAGCCATATTATGCTTATATGATCGATAGGACGACAATTACTATACTCATTACTCTTATTATTATCAATCTAACTCATATTATTAGGCATATTATGCTTATATGATCGATATAACGACAATTACTATACTTCTTACTCTCATTATTATCAATCTAACTCATATTATTAGCCATATTATGGTTATATCACCGATAGAACGACAATTACTATGCTTATTACTCTTATTATTATCAATCTAACTCATATTATTAGCCATATTATGCTTAAATGATCGATAGGACGGCAATTACTATACTCATTACTCTTATTATTATCAATCTAACTCATATTATTAGCCATATTATGCTTATATGATCGATAGGACGACAATTACTATACTCATTACTCTTATTATTATCAATCTAACTCATATTATTAGGCATATTATGCTTATATGATCGATATAACGACAATTACTATACTTATTACACTCACTGTTATCAATCCAACTCATATTACTAGCCATATTATGGTTATATGACCGATAGAAGGACAATTACTATACTTATTACTCTTATTATTATCAATCTAACTCATATTATTAGCCATATTATGCTTATATGATCGATAGGACGACAATTACTATACTCATTACTCTTACTATTATCAATCTAACTCATATTATTAGCCATATTATGCTTATATAATCGATATAACGACAATTACTATACTTATTACTCTCATTATTATCAATCTAACTCATATTATTAGCCATATTATGGTTATATCACCGATGGAACGACAATTACTATGCTTATGACTCTTATTATTATCAATCTAACTCATATTATTAGCCATATTATGCTTATATGATCGATATAACGACAATTACTATACTTATTACTCTCATTATTATCAATCTAACTCATATTATTAGCCATATTATGGTTATATCACCGATAGAACGACAATTACTATGCTTATTACTCTTATTATTATCAATCTAACTCATATTATTAGCCATATTATGCTTAAATGATCGATAGGACGACAATTACTATACTCATTACTCTTATTATTATCAATCTAACTCATATTATTAGCCATATTATGCTTATATGATCGATAGGACGACAATTACTATACTCATTACTCTTATTATTATCAATCTAACTCATATTATTAGGCATATTATGCTTATATGATCGATATAACGACAATTACTATACATATTACTCTCATTATTATCAATCTAACTCATATTATTAGCCATATTGTGCTTATATGATCGATAGAACGACAATTACTATACTTATTACTCTTATTATTATCAATCCAACTCATATTATTAGCCATATTATGCTTATATGATCGATAGAACGACAATTACTATACTTATTACTCTTATTATTATCAATCTAACTCACATTATTAGCCATATTATGCTTATATGATCGATAGGACGACAATTACTATACATATTACTCTCATTATTATCAATCTAACTCATATTATTAGCCATATTGTGCTTATATGATCGATAGAACGACAATTACTATACTTATTACTCTTATTATTATCAATCCAACTCATATTATTAGCCATATTATGCTTATATGATCGATAGGACGACAATTACTATACTCATTACTCTTATTATTATCAATCTAACTCATATTATTAGCCATATTATGCTTATATGATCGATAGGACGCCAATTACTATACTCATTACTCTTATCATTATCAATCTAAATCATATTATTAGCCATATTATGCTTATATGATCGATATAACGACAATTACTATACTTATTACACTCACTGTTATCAATCTAACTCATATTATTAGCCATATTGTGCTTATATGATCGATAGAACGACAATTACTATACTCATTACTCTTATTATTATCAATCTAACTCATATTATTAGCCATATTATGCTTATATGATCGATATAGCGACAATTACTATACTTATTACTCTCATTATTATCAATCTAACTCATATTATTAGCCATATTATGGTTATATCACCGATAGAACGACAATTACTATGCTTATTACTCTTATTATTATCAATCTAACTCATATTATTAGCCATATTATGCTTATATGATCGATAGAACGACAATTACTATACTTATTACTCTCATTATTATCAACCTAACTCATATTATTAGCCATATTATGCTTATATGATCGATAGGACGACAATTACTATACTCATTACTCTTATTATTATCAATCTAACTCATATTATTAGCCATATTATGCTTACATGATCGATAGGACGACAATTACTATACTCATTACTCTTATTATTATCAATCTAACTCATATTATTACGCATATTATGCTTATATGATCGATATAACGACAATTACTATACTTATTACTCTCATTATTATCAATCTAACTCATATTATTAGCCATATTGTGCTTATATGATCGATAGAACGACAATTACTATACTTATTACTCTTATTATTATCAATCTAACTCATATTATTAGCCATATTATGCTTATATGATCGATAGGACGACAATTACTATACTCATTACTCTTATTATTATCAATCTAACTCATATTATTAGCCATATTATGCTTATATGATCGATATAACGACAATTACTATACTTATTACACTCACTGTTATCAATCTAACTCATATTATTAGCCATTTTATGCTTATATGATCGATAGGACGACAATTACTATACTCATTACTCTTATTATTATCAATCTAACTCATATTATTAGCCATATTATGCTTATATGATCGATAGGACGACAATAACTATACTCATTACTCTTATTATTATCAGTCTAACTCATATTATTAGCCATATTATGCTTATAGGATCGATAGGACGACAATTACTATGCTCATTACTCTTATTATTATCAATCTAACTCATATTATTAGCCATATTATGCTTATATGATCGATATAACGACAATTACTATACTTATTACTCTCATTATTATCAATCTAACTCATATTATTAGCCATATTATGGTTATATCACCGATAGAACGACAATTACTATGCTTATTACTCTTATTATTATCAATCTAACTCATATTATTAGCCATATTATGCTTAAATGATCGATAGGACGACAATTACTATACTCATTACTCTTATTATTATCAATCTAACTCATATTATTAGCCATATTATGCTTATATGATCGATAGGACGACAATTACTATACTCATTACTCTTATTATTATCAATCTAACTCATATTATTAGGCATATTATGCTTATATGATCGATATAACGACAATTACTATACTTATTACACTCACTGTTATCAATCCGACTCATATTACTAGCCATATTATGGTTATATGACCGATAGAAGGACAATTACTATACTTATTACTCTTATTATTATCAATCTAACTCATATTATTAGCCATATTATGCTTATATGATCGATAGGACGACAATTACTATACTCATTACTCTTATTATTATCAATCTAACTCATATTATTAGCCATATTATGCTTATATGATCGATATAACGACAATTACTATACTTATTACACTCACTGTTATCAATCTAACTCATATTATTAGCCATATTATGCTTATATGATCGATAGGACGACAATAACTATACTCATTACTCTTATTATTATCAGTCTAACTCATATTATTAGCCATATTATGCTTATATGATCGATAGGACGACAATTACTATACTCATTACTCTTATTATTATCAATCTAACTCATATTATTAGCCATATTATGCTTATATGATCGATAGGACGACAATTACTATACTCATTACTCTTATTATTATCAATCTAACTCATATTATTAGCCATATTATGCTTACATGATCGATAGGACGACAATTACTATACTCATTACTCTTATTATTATCAATCTAACTCATATTATTAGCCATATTATGCTTGTATGATCGATAGGGCGACAATTACTATACTCATTACTCTTATTATTATCAATCTAACTCATATTATTAGGCATATTATGCTTATATGATCGATATAACGACAATTACTATACTTATTACTCTCATTATTATCAATCTAACTCATATTATTAGCCATATTGTGCTTATATGATCGATAGAACGACAATTACTATACTTATTACTCTTATTATTATCAATCTAACTCACATTATTAGCCATATTATGCTTATATGATCGATAGGACGACAATTACTATACATATTACTCTCATTATTATCAATCTAACTCATATTATTAGCCATATTATGGTGATATGACCGATAGAACGACAATTACTATGCTTATTACTCTTATTATTATCAATCTAACTCATATTATTAGCCATATTATGCTTATATGATCGATAGGACGACAATTACTATACTCATTACTCTTACTATTATCAATCTAACTCATATTATTAGCCATATTATGCTTATATGATCGATATAACGACAATTACTATACTTATTACTCTCATTATTATCAATCTAACTCATATTATTAGCCATATTATGGTTATATCACCGATAGAACGACAATTACTATGCTTATTACTCTTATTATTATCAATCTAACTCATATTATTAGCCATATTATGCTTAAATGATCGATAGGACGACAATTACTATACTCATTACTCTTATTATTATCAATCTAACACATATTATTAGCCATATTATGCTTATATGATCGATAGGACGACAATTACTATACTCATTACTCTTATTATTATCAATCTAACTCATATTATTAGGCATATTATGCTTATATGATCGATATAACGACAATTACTATACTTATTACACTCACTGATATCAATCCAACTCATATTACTAGCCATATTATGGTTATATGACCGATAGAAGGACAATTACTAT